>NC_057803.1:497140072-497322805 GCF_018294505.1 Triticum aestivum | reverse complement strand
ACACCACAACCCGAGCTTTGCCCCCTCTCCCACTTGCAAATTTGAAGAGGGAGGAGTGGTGTGGCGCCTAGCAGAGAGGCGCCACATTGTACAGTGCAACGCCCGCGTGCTAGGCGTTGCGCTATACGGTGTGGCGCCTCCCTGCTAGGCGTCACACCAACACTTAGTGTTTTTTTGTCCATCTAACTGGATCATTTTGAGGCACAGTTCAACATTTCCTAGAATAAACAGTAAGGATCTTTAAGTTCAACAAAGACTGCATTTCAAGTTCAACATTACTAAGACATACAATCACTTCAAGTTTAACATAGAGCTACCACCACTCCAAGTTCAACGACATAACAAGTTCCACATTACTAAAAGCTACCACCACTCCAAGTTCAACATTACAAATAGAGGACGATGACTAGTTCCTTGAGTGCTTTTTGGCTCCTCCACCCTCTTGCTGACTATCTTCTTCGCCTTCCTAGGAAGAGCAACCCGCTCCGGCTCCGGCTCCGGTTCCTCCACGTCATCCACATCGTCATCCAAATAGTCATCCAAAGCCGCCATCCGCGAGGTGCCGACCGTTCTTTTGCCTCTTTTGGTGAAGTCTTCAGGTGTGTGTTTGTTGATTCCCTTCCTAGGCTTTAACTTGTATGTAGACCTAACCTGATACGTCCCCAAGGTCATATCATCAGCAACCTATGCATCGACAAAAGATATGAAAAGACCGTGTGTGAGGATATAGTTAGCAATAATGCATCAACAATTGGATATATATCCTCATGCCATACCTCTTGGGTGACCACACCCACATCCTCATCCTCCAAAGGATCATCATGGCCCTGCCCCGAAGTGGGATCTGATGGTGTCGCCGACCTAGACCGTTCTGGTGATACATACTCGGGGTCACGACAACCGAAAATGTTTGATAGCCGCCTTAACTTTTGGCCCTGGCGCTACAACATGTACAAGTGAATGAGACATCGAACGTAGCAACACATGTTAAGTGCTAGTTTAAAGGAGATGTGAACCTTGATGAATGCTTGAAGTGCACCTTCCCCATCGCTTTTGCCAGCCGGGGTTGTTTCAAGAATAGTCTCGGTCTCATCAGCTGCTTTCTTGATCTGGGCACACTATGAACAGAAACGGTATTAACATGTTAGGCAAGCGAAGATGTGAATAGTGCGAATGGAAAAGCAAAAAAGGGAAAATACCACAAAGTTCATCATTGGATCTGAAGGGATCACTGAGTTGCCTTTCCTGACTAATGTGTTGTACTGGTGCTGCGCTAGCTCATCAAAAACGGTGGGATCTTCCAAAATCTCCTCGGCATACGCCGGCTTGCATACCTCCACACGGGTACTTGCAAGAAACCATGTGAGATAGTTGTTGAACGCGATCGGGCAGTGTTCACGAAGCTGAGCTCGTTTTCCAGTCCTAGCTTGCTCCACACTAAGCGCGAACTGTACGACATACTTCCTGTGATGCTTGGCCCAATCCTTGATCTTCCGCTGCTTTTTCCTATCCAACCTGCAAGTTAGAAAAAGAATATTACCACCATCGAAACCACCGAGAAGTCGCTAAGTGCTCAAGGTTAATTATGTCTTACGCGTGTAGCAACTTGTCCGTGTCCTCCCACTCCGGCGGGTGTGGCTGGAACAAACCAAACTGGCGGAACACCCGATGTGGCAGGTGAAGCTCAACCGCACAGTTGCATATGAGTGGGCACCGCATATGCCAGAGATCCCTATCCCTAGTGCCCATCGGATTCAGCCTCAACTCTATAGGGTTACCAAAACTCTCTCCTTTTCCATACGGCTCCCATTCCACCTGCAAAATGGGATAGAATGCAAAATTGATATCGAGTTATGTCATGGGTTTGTCACGGCAGATGTCCTTGTGAAAGGACTTAGTCGTGGAGCCATCGCAACGGGTTAGCTTAAAGGGGTTAAACCGGACAAGGGGACACGGGGAGTTTATACTAGTTCGGCCCCTTTGATGAAGGTAAAAGCCTACGTCTAGTTGTGTTTGGTATTGCTAGGGTTTCGAGGCCAGGGAGCGAATCCGCTTGTCTGGCTCTCGAGTTGTTATTTGTTATCCTGAACCGCTGCCGGGTCGTCCCCTTATATACATGGGTGGCGCCCGTCGGTTTACAGAGTCCCGAGACTGGCTCATAAACGTGTCTGGTTCGGTCTCCACTCTTTCTATCTTACAATACAAGTTTCATACAAATGTCGGTTCACGGCTACGGGCCTTAAACCAGTTCTGGGCCCTGGACCTTTCCTCTTCTGTCTACATGGGCTTCAAGCATAATCAACTACGGATGAAGTTAACCCGGCCTTTCCTGGTCGGTTTACGCCCAGTAGTAATATCCCCAACATTAGGCCCAGATTGATTTGAACAAGTTCATGTCAATCCTTAGTAAAAACTTCATCTTCAACATCTTCTCATAATTTAGCAAACCGTCGTGACGTCATCTTCTCGGATCTTGGTAAACCGTCGTGACATCATCTATTTAAAAATTGTGTATGACACATCTTCATTAATGGGTCTCCGACAATCGAGGCGACATCTCCGCCTCACTTCCAAATTTCTGGCCCCTCGATTTTTGCGCCTGACACTTATCCCTTGCCTGTATAAATAGGACCGAGAGGTCATTTTCACCTTTTCCCCCTCGTGCCTCTTCGCGTCATCTTCCTTGCGCTGCTCAGCCTCTGGAGCTCCGCCGCCACCGTCAACCGTCGCCTCTGCTCCGACCCTAGCCGCTGCATCACCCTGAATGCACCAGAATACTACGGCGCCTTTCCGCTTCCTCATCAACTCCGGTAAGTTCTCTACTTTTTTCCGCCACAGATCTGTTCTAGGGTTTCGACGTTCTTTGCAATTCTTCTGAAGTTCATCAGTGCTTCAGTGCTGTTCTTCCATGTTCTTCCTTTAGTCTGTAGATGGACACTTCGTGCTTGACGTATCCCTTGCCGTGACTAATCTTCTGTTACCACCACAAATCCTTATGCGCAAAAAACTGATCTAGTCCTTCATAAACTGTTCTGGGTCCTACTCTTTTTAAGTCAGAATATTTTTGCCTTTGTCTTCGGTAGATCCAAAATTCCCATGTGATCCTGTGAAACTTGTTTTTCCTTACTTAGCCCTTTTCGCCTTAGATCTGCATCCTCTGTAGGCGGTTTACCTTTGCAAAAAAACATCTATCTCATACCATTAGTCCCCTAGTAAACCGGCAGACCTTCTTTATGTTGATTGTAATAATCCGGTTTAACAACACATGCATGCCCTTGATATGTTCTTGCCATTCTCTATTGTATTCGTCTCCGGTTTACACAATTTCACATACCTGTATAACTTTATTCCACTGCATCTTGTATACCATTGTGAATAATTTGCAAACCAGCATTTCTTTTCCAGCTTTTTGTTTGACAATGGCCAAACAGTTTGCCGCTTGCAATTGGGCTCGTTCCCGGGTCACCGAGGAACAGTTGAACGGGATGGTCAGCATTGGTACCTTACCTAAGAAAACTGAAATTCGATGGCGAGTTCCAGGAACAGAAAATCCTCCAACCCCAAGGCAGGGCGAGGTTGTGGTCTTCGTCGACCACATAGGTCGTGGTTTCAAACCGCCAGGGTCAAAGTTCTACCGAGATGTGCTTGCCAGTTTCCAACTCCATCCTCGGGATATCGGACCCAACTCGGTGTCCAATCTATGCAACTTCCAGGTCTTCTATGAAGTGTACCTGCAAGAAGAGCCCACTACTGAGCTGTTCCGGGACTTTTTTCATCTAAACCAGCGCACAGAGTTTGTAAATGGCCCCAACACTGAGCTTGGTGGTGTCTCAATTCAAAAGCAGAAGGAAGTTGAATTTCCTCATGCCAAACTGCACAGTCTGTTGGGTAACGTAGTAATTTCAAAAAAAATCCTACGCACACGTAAGATCATGGTGATGCATAGCAACGAGAGGGGAGAGTGTTGTCTACGTACCCTCGTAGACCGGCAATGGAAGCGTTGACACAACGTAGAGGAAGTAGTCGTACGTCTTCCCGATCCGACCGATCCAAGTACCGAACGTATGGTACCTCCGAGTTCTGCACACGTTCAACTCGGTGACATCCCTCGAGCTCCGATCCAGCCGAGTGTTGAGGGAGAGTTTCGTTAGCACGACGGCGTGATGACGGTGATGATGTTCTACCGATGCAGGACTTCGCCTAAGCACCGCTATGATATGACCGAGGTGGAATATGGTGGAAGGGGGCACCGCACACGGCTAAGGAACGATCACGAAGATCAACTTCTGTGTCATGGGGTGCCCCCTTACCCCCGTATGTAAAGGAGGGAGGGGGAAGGTGCGGTCAGCCCCTAGGGGTGCGTCTAGAGGAGTCCTACTCCCACCGGGAGCAGGACTCCCCCATCTTGCCTTGTTGGAGAAGGAAAGGGGAAGGGGAAAGAGGAAAGGGGGCGCCCCCCCCCTTCCTTGTCCTATTCGGACTAGGGGGAGGGGGCGTGCGGCCTGCCCTGGCCGGCCCTCCTCTTCTCCCTTAGGGCCCATGTAGGCCCATTAACCCCCGGGGGGTTCCGGTAACCCCCGGTACTCCAGTAAAATCCCGATTTCACCCGGAACGATTTCGATATCCAAATACAGGCTTCCAATATATCAATCTTTATGTCTCAACCATTTCGAGACTCCTCGTCATGTCCGTGATCACATCCGGGACTCTGAACAACCTTCGGTACATCAAAACACAAAAACCCTAATTATGATCGTCACTGAACTTTAAGCGTGCGGACCCTACGGGTTCGAGAACTATGTAGACATGACCGAGACACGTCTCCGGTCAATAAGCAATAGCGGAACCTGGATGCTCATATTGGCTCCTACATATTCTACGAAGATCTTTATCGGTCAAACCGCATAACAACATACGTTGTTCCCTTTGTCATCGGTATTTTACTTGCCCGAGATTCGATCGTCGGTATTCCAATACCTAGTTCAATCTCGTTACCAGTAAGTCTCTTTACTCGTTCTGTAATACATCATCCCGCAACTAACTCATTAGCTGCAATGCTTGCAAGGCTTAAGTGATGTGCATTATCGAGAGGGCCCAGAGATACCTCTCTGACAATCGGAGTGACAAATCCTAATCTCGAAATACGCCAACCCAACGTGTACCTTTGGAGACACCTGTAGAGCACCTTTATAATCACCCAGTTACGTTGTGACGTTTGGTAGCACACAAAGTGTTCCTCCGGTAAACGGGAGTTGCATAATCTCATAGTCATAGGAACATGTATAAGTCATGAAGAAAGCAATAACAACATACTAAACGATCAAGTGCTAAGCTAACGGAATGGGTCAAGTCAATCACATCATTCTCCTAATGATGTGATCCCATTAATCAAATGATAACTCATGTCTATGGTTAGGAAACATAACCATCTTTGATCAACGAGCTAGTCAAGTAGAGGCATACTAGTGACACTCTGTTTGTCTATGTATTCACACAAGTATTATGTTTCCGGTTAATACAATTCTAGCATGAATAATAAACATTTATCATGATATAAGGAAATAAATAATAACTTTATTATTGCCTCTAGGGCATATTTCCTTCACAGTCACCCGAAGGAATGGAACCAGACTTGATTTTACTGCATAGATACTTCTCCTAAAGATGAAAATCCCCTTCCAGGCTATCGTGATCACCGGCTTTCCAACACCCATCCTATGCCACAACACTTAAGTTCTGCAGAACAGGCCAAGTATGCCCCTCAACTCGCCAAGCTCTGGGATTTTATGGCCAACGGTTTAACAAGCGTTGATTTCGTGCGTTGTTGGATATCTTGGAGCGTCTTGCCGCTAAGCCGACGCCCCGGTTTAATGTGTGAGTACACCGGTGATGCTGAAGACCCTCAACGCCATTGCAACATTCAGGTGACTGATGAAGAGGTCACTGAAAGTGTAAAGAAGATTTTGAATGAGTCGGAATCAGTCTATAGTCAAACCGGCTTGAGCCCCTTCAATACTAGGAACAAGCCACCTGCTGTAAGCACTATACTTCCTTTTCATCTTTGATATCTTTAATTTGTTCAACTTGTAATCCTTCTTCTCTGTATGTATATATAGGGTGACGATCCCTTCTGGAAACAGAAATCCGTTGATAAAGCAGTGAAGCCAACCGGGGATAAAGCGGTCAAACCATCTCGTCCCAAAACCAAAGCCGTCAAGCGGACCTCAAAGCGGAAAACAGCTGGCCGGATCAACATGGAACTTGATGACAATGCTGATGATCTGGAAGTTGAGGTAGAACTTGACTCACTTGGCTCCCTTTTCATGCACCTCATTAACAATGATCTTTATCAGGAGGACGTAGAAGGCAGCCAAGCTGATGATGTAGAGGTAATTACCCTTTCCTACGGTTCGGACTCTATGCCAACACAAAAAACCCGTCAAGCTGTCTGAAAAGTAAGCTTTTCTCATCCTCTTGCTTACTTGGACCCAACATTTATTTTGAAGACACAGCAGCATGAAGCTCGCCGGACAACCCGGCACAGTGGACAACAGGTCACTTCGGCCGATTTACCTGATACCCCGGTTCGGAAGCGCCGGTCTGAGGTCTCTTCCACTTCTGACCATTCTTATCCCAAGGAAGGTTATTTCAGACAACCTCTTAATCCGTCCGATTCAAATTATCAGGTGACACCTCCCTCATCCTCTGGCGAGTCAACAACAACCCAACTCCCTCCTTTAAAAACTGGCTGGGTAAGCTTTCAAACCCTTTCTTCCAATGTGTTACAAATCTTGAATAGGATGCTAAACCTCTTTTATTTTTGTTTGCAGAGCCAAAGCCAGACCCAGCAAGAAAGCTTGGGCCACTAATCCGTCAGAAGACCAGGTTGTTGTTGAAGAAGAGCAAATAGGTGAACTAGACCAAACTCGTGACCCGGAAGGCCCTCCTCCTGAAGCCACCTCTGCTGAACCGCCCCTTCCAGACCGGAATACTGATGAACCAGCCAAAGTTGATCCTGCCGTTCCTGATACTGAACCGGCAGCTCAAAACCGGGCTAGTCCAATGAAAGATACTGAAACTCCATCATCACCCGCAAAAACCATTGAAGGCCAAGGAGATGATGTTGTTGTTAATGGTATAGGCCACAGCTCTCCTGGCCATCCTGTAATTTTGGCCCAACATAGTGCCAAAGAAGAGTGTGTTGCTAGGGAGAAGGGCAAATGGAGTACTGAGTTATCAAGTTATGCCCATCTCAACGCTGAAGAGCTTCACTCCGGTTTCTTAAACCGTCTGCACTCAAACCGTGACTATGAAGCCAGTTTGGTGAATTTGATGAAGGAACGTTATGAGGTATTTTCATCTCCCTTTACTTCTTGACTCCAAAGTCGAAATGCCAGCCCAAGTAGCCCCCAAGGGTCGTTTTATGATGTTAATCATGAACCGGGTCTTTGTAATACTTTAAGTTTCTCCCACTGACCCTCAAAATTTTAGATCCTTAATGAAAACCAAGGCCTATACTTTACCAATGTAATGATATAGCTTTCCTCAGCGTAGCCCCCAAAGGCCGGTTTAGCTTTGCAAGGTAATCCGGGTTTTAATCAATGCGTCCGTTTTTGAACAGATATACATTAGCCCCCAAGTGTCAAGGATAATGCTTGCATTGTTCTGGAGACTTTATAAAAGATGTAGTGAATCGGAGCAAACAGACATTAGCCCCCAAGTACAAAGTGCATAACTTGTTGTACACTTTGTACTTTAGAAAATATATATCCTATTCTCTGACATTTCTTCATTGTTGTAGGCCGAAATAAGCAATAGAGATGCCCGGACTGCTGATTTGCAAGAGAATGTGAAGTTCCACAAGCAGAAGCTGTAAAAGCTAAAGAGGAGCTGACCAAGGCCCTGGCAGCGATGGAAAAGCTGAAAGAGTCTTTTAACAAAGATCGGGCTGAATGGGAAACCGAAAAATCCGGTTTAACCAAAAGAGCTGAAGATGTTGGAGCGGCCCTGAAACCAGTTGTGGATGAACTAACTGGGTTGAAACGGCAAATCAATGCCATGACTTCCGCTATCTTTGGTAAGTATCTCCTTGTGAAGTTTATCCAATTCATTGAATCTTGTCATTGATCAGAACACTTGATTTTAAACCATCACAGGCACTCGTATTGCTCATCTGGGCACAGATATGAGGATGAAGCTTAAAGCGGCTTATACCCTTATTGAACAGCTGTACTCTGGGTCCCAGCATGCGATTTGTACTATGGCTTACAATAAACCGGCGCCCTCACTGATAAAGGAAATGCTTGAGAAGCTAGCCATGTTACCAGCCCGGATCACCAAACTGAAGAAGGCAGCTGCAAGAGCAGGCACATTAACCGCGCTAATACGAGCCAAGGCATGGATTCCAGACCTTGAAGCGGAGGATATCATCAAAGGATATCCAGGTGTGAAAGAGGATGGTTCAGACTTTGACAATGATGACCTCCGAAGGCTGACCAAAGAAATGCGGCCAATAGCTAGCAAGCTTGCAGAGGACACAGATTTGTCTCATTTCCAACCGGCTTATGACGCTGAAGGGAAGAGATAGCCTGCCGAAATCCATGAAGTCGAAGAACTTGATTGGTAAGCATACCTACGCTCCTGATATTAACCCTTCTAGCCTTATCCATGAAGAAGCTGTGTTTCAAGCGTTAACTGGAATCAATTGATCGACGGTTGATTTCCAGCGTCTGGGGAGGGATGAAGAAGAAGTGATGGCACCAACTGACCCTCAACTATCAAACCGTCCAGATGAAGCATCTTAAACCGGATGCCGGTTTACCAGCCATTATGTGCCAATGCTTAAAAACAATTATTCAATGGGAGACGTTTGAAAGCTTCATGTAATAGGATAGCAAAAACTCCTTGATCTGTCATGCCATTGAGCATGTTTTGTGACACTTAGATAATGTGAAAACCTGCTCCACCATTTGGCATCTATTTATGCTTAACCCATAATGAACTGTGTCCCTGTAGACAAGAATCTAAAAAGTGTCCTAGTGGTTTACCACTGGACGGGTCATGATGCCCAAGAATAGACAATACTTGGATGGATAACCAAAGTTTGTATATAAAAATAACATGTGTAACATACCTCGTTGGCTGTCCAACTACTTGTATGGTAAAGGTGTAAACACCAATCCGGAGCAGAGATAACTCCGTCTTTAATTTGCCGAATTATGATAAACCGTACCGGTATATGATAAACACTGGATTTTCCTTATAACACTAGCGACTTATTAATCAAAACTAGACCGGGGTAGCGAACGCCGGTTTATAACTGATCATGTACTGACAACTTGTAGTTGAGAGCCAAGCCGGGTCAAGGACACTGGTTTATCAGAAGACATTATAACCCTTAAAAAAGTCAGAAAACTTAGCAAATAAGTTTCAAAAAAGAAATATGCAAGGCTTTTTACGAGCTGCCAGGCTCCAAATCGAGGATTTTCATGGGCTGCCAGGCCTCTGAGTTAAACCATTTAACAAAGCCTTTTAGGATGGGCCTCCAATTAACCAATCATCGTTTTAACTTTGACAAGTTCAGAGTCTATAGAAGATTGACTTGTCAAACGTTCGGCGGGTCATACTAGGATTACCTGGATAGGAGTGGCTTACTTGATGAAGGCAGGTTAACCCGGGGTTTTAGGTGAATACACCAGGCTTCCAAACCGTGGATTGATAGCCAATTACAAGGGTCCTTTCAAACTCTTTGTTGCTTTGCAAAAAAAGCCCCCAAGTAACTTTGTGAGCTGTGCTCAGTGGGTGCCCATGTTTGAGTTTGTGCTTTGTGCAACACTCTCTTTGGCCCCACATAATTTACTTTGTGGCTAAACGCCTATCAAGAGGTGTAGCTATGGTGTGATAACAACCAAGCCCTCTAGTGATATCCCTTTGTGGTTTTAAACCGATCCAGTGATGTAGCAATGGTTCATATATGACCAAGCCCCCTAGTGATTTTCTGTACATTTGTGCAGCTGCAGAGACCGGTTTAACAAAAAACTCTGCTTTGTCAGTAGAAACTCTTGTAAGCACACATGATGTAAAAAGAACAGATACCCCGCTTTAATGGAGGCTTCGGTTTATTATATAATATATACATCTTCATAAATATGTACATATGAAGAGCCTCTGGCTCAAGTATAGTAAGGCCGAAGAAGAGCTATGTTCCATGGCCGCTTGGTCTCCTCCTTCGATTTACGTGAGTCTTGGTGCTCTCGAACATCAATGAGGTAGTATGACCCGTTGTGCAGATTCTTACTGACCACAAAAGGTCCTTCCCAAGGTGGGGATAACTTGTGCATACTAGTTTGATCCTGGATGAGCCAGAGCACCAAATCACCCTCTTGAAAGGTTCTGGTCTTAACCCGACGGCTTTGATAACGTTGGAAATCTTGTTGATAAATCGCCGAACGTGCTGTTGCAAGATAACGCTCCTCATCCAACAGGTCCAGAGAATCCTGACGAGCTATCTCATTATCCGCTTAAATGTAAGCCGCCACACGATGTGAGTCGTGATAGATGTCACTAGGGAGAACCGCCTCCACTCCATAAACCATGAAGAAAGGTGTGTAACCCGTCGATCTGTTAGGCGTGGTATTCATGCTCCATAACACAGAAGGCAATTCCTCCACCCAACAAGCCGGTGTCCGCTTCAAAGGAACCATAAGCCGTGGTTTAATACCTCTCAAAATTTCTTGATTTGCCCTCTCTGCTTGACCATTAGATTGGGAGTGAGCCACCGATGCTATATCAAGCCGGATGTGCTCTCATTGGCAGAACTCCTCCATCTCTCCCTTTGACAGATTAGTACCATTATCAGGGATGATACTATGTGGAAAGCCAAACCATAATATCACCTTTTTGACGAATTGAACCACCGTGGCCGCATTACACTTACTGACTGGCTCTTCTTCCACCCATTTGGTGAATTTATCAGCTGCCACTAACAAGTGGGTTTTTTTGTCCTTGGATCGCTTGAAGGGTCCAACCATATCGAGCCCCCAAGTCGCAAATGGCCAAGTTATTGGAATCATCCTCAACTCCTGAGCCGGAATGTGAGCACGGCGTGCGAATTTTTGACAACCGTCACATCTCTTGACCAAATCCTCCGCATTAGCATGAGCTGTTAACCAGTAAAAACCGTGGCGAAAAGCTTTAGCAACCAAATACTTTGAATCGGCGTGGTGACCACAATCCCCTTCATGGATTTCTCGCAAAATCTCACAACCCTCTTGAGGAGAGACACAACGTTGAATTGCTCCTGAAACGCTGTAACGATGTAACTCCCCGTTGAGTATGGTCATGGACTTCGAACGCCGGATTATCTGTCGGGCTAAGGTTTCATCGTCCGGTAACTCGCCCCGGTTCATGTAAGCCAGATACGGGATTGTCCAATCCGGTATGACATGCAAAGCCGCCACCAATTGAGCCTCCGGATCAGGAATAGCCAACTCTTCCTCTGTTGGTACCTTGACTGACGGATTATGCGGTACGTCAAGAAAGACATTGGGTGGAACCGGTTTACGCTGAGAACCAAGGCGACTTAAAGCATCCGCCGCTTTGTTCTTTCGCCGGTCTATATGGTCCACCTGATAACCCTTGAAGTGACCAGCCACAGTGTCCACCTCTCGCCGATATGCAGCCATGAGTGGGTCTTTAGAATCCCAAGTCCCAGACACTTGTTGAGCCACTAGATCTGAATCCCCAAAGCACTTGACCCGGCTTAAGTTCATTTCCTTAGCCATCCGTAGACCGTGGAGCAAAGCCTCATACTCAGCTACATTGTTAGTACAAGGGAACATTAAACGGAGGACATAACAAAACTTGTCACCTCTTGGGGAAGTTAGTATGACTCCAGCCCCCGAGCCCTCCAACTGTCTGGATACATCAAAGTGAATAGTCCAGTACGTATTATCTAGCTTCTCCTCTGGTGCCTGCAACTCCGTCCAATCGTTGATGAAGTCCACGAGTGCCTGGGATTTGATCGTTGTGCGAGGTATATATTTGAGCCCATGAGGTCGAAGCTCAATAGCCCACTTGGCAATCCGGCCCGTTGCTTCTCTGTTCTGAATGATATCTCCCAGAGGGGCTGAACTGACCACTGTGATGGGATGGCCCTGAAAATAGTGTTTAACCTTCCGTCTTGCCATAAACACTCCATACACCAGCTTCTGCCAATGTGGATACCTCTGCTTTGACTCAATGAGCACTTCACTGATATAATAAACCGGACGTTGAACCAAATATTCCTTGACAGCTTCCTTGCGCTCCACCACAATAGCCACACTAACAGCTCGGGCATTAGCAGCCACGTATAACAATAACGGCTCCTTATCGATCGGTGCTGCAAGCACAGGCGGTTCAGTTAGTTGCCTCTTCAGATCCTCGAACGCTTTATCAGCTGCCTCGCTCCAGACAAAATTATCTGTTTTCTTGAGCATCTGATATAAAGGGATAGCCTTCTCCCCAAGACGACTAATAAACCAGCTCAAGGACGCAATCCGGCCGGCCAGACGTTGAACGTCATTGATACACGCCGGTTTAGCCAAAGATGTAATTGCTGAAAAAAATTCCGGATTAGCCTCAATGCCTCTATTTGACACTACAAAACCCAAGAGTTTGCCTGCCGGGACACCAAATACACACTTCTCCGGATTGAGCATCATCTTGTAAACCCGGAGGTTGTCAAAGGTTTCTCTCAAGTCATCTATCAATGTTTCCTCCTTTCTGGATTTTATCACAATATCATCCACATATGCATGAACATTGTGCCCAAACTTCTTATGAAGACAATTCTGAACACAACGTTGATAAGTCGCCTGGGCACTCTTGAGGCCAAAGGGCATGGAGACATAGCAGAAGGCTCCAAAGGGAGTGATGAAAGTTGTCTTCTCCTGGTCCTTAACTGCCATTTTGATCTGATGATAACCAGAGTAAGCATCCAAAAAACACAAACGGTCACAACCCGCCGTAGCATCAATGATCTGATCAATACGAGGGAGGGCAAAGGGGTCTGCAGGACAAGCCTTGTTCAAATCTGTGTAATCCACACACATACGCCAAGTGCCATTTTTCTTAAGAACCAGCACCGGATTAGCCAACCACTCTGGGTGAAAGACTTCCACTATAAACCATGTGGCCAACAATCGAGCTACCTCCTCACCAATAGCCTTGCGCCTTTCTTCATTGAAGTGGCGAAGAAACTGCCGGACCGGTTTAAACTTAGGATCAATGTTAAGTGTGTGCTCAGTGAGTTCCCTCGATACACCTGGCATGTCAGAAGGTTTCCATGCAAAGATGTCCCGGTTCTCACGGATGAACTCGATGAGCGCGCTTTCCTATTTGGGATCCAGGTTAGCACTGATGCTGAACTGCTTGGATGAATCACCAGGAACAAAATCAATCATCTTAGTGTCTGTGGCCAATTTGAATTTCAACGCCGGATCATGTTCCGTAGTTGGCTTTTTCAAAGAGGTCATATCCGCCGGATCAACTTGCTCCTTATAGAACTTCAGCTCCTCCGTGGCACAAACCGACTCAGCATAAGTCGCATCACCTTCCTCACACTCCAAAGCGATCTTTCTCCTCCTGTGTACTATGATAGTCCCCTTATGACCTGGCATTTTAAGCTGTAGATAAACATAACACGGCCTCGCCATGAACTTAGCGTAAGCCGGCCGCCCGAACAAAGCGTGGTACTGACTTTTGATTTTCACCACCTCAAAAGTCAATGTTTCTGACCTTGAATCATAATCATCTCCAAAAGCCACCTTTAAGGCTATCTTGCCCACTGGATACGCAGACTTGCTAGGTACCACACCATGAAAAATAGTATTTGACGGTTTAAGATTCTTATCTGTCAACCCCATACGGTGGAATGTATCATAATATAGAATGTTGATACTACTTCCCCCGTCCATGAGTACCTTAGTGAACTTGTATCCCCCAGCTTGAGGGGCCACCACTAAGGCCAAGTGACCCGGATTGTCAACCTGGGGTGGGTGATCCTCTCTACTCCACAAAATGGGCTGCTCAGACCAGCGCAAATACTGAGGCACCACCGGTTCAACAAAGTTTATTGCCCTCTTGTGAAGCTTCTGATCGCGCTTACACAAGCTAGTGGTGAAGACATGATATTCCCACTATTTAGTTGCTTAGGATTGCTCTAATAACCCGACTACTGCTGCTGCTGGTGGTGGTTCCCCTGATGGTTGTAACCTCCCTGGTTGCCTTGGTGCCCTTGATTGATGTGTCCGGTTTGATTACCCTGAAATCCTGAACCGGAACTGCCACCTCCGTAACCCGGCCCATGGAAACCACCTCATGAACCGCCAGGCGGACCATTATCATACTGGAACATATTGGAGTTCCTAAAATCTCGCATGATATAACAATCCTTCCAAAGATGCGACGCCGGCTTCTCCTTTGATCCATGCTTTGGACAGGGTTGATTTAATAGGTGCTCCAAATTGGGGCCTGAACCTCCGCCCCTCTGGGTGTGCTTGCCCTTACAGCGCTGGCCATTCTCCTGAGCATTGGTGTTAGTGACAAAGTCCAAGCTGTTGTCTGCTTTGTGCTTACCACTGTTCCCATGGCCTGCCGAATTATGCTGCTGACCCTTCGTGTTGTCGTTCTTTTTCCCTTTCCCCGGTTTGTCCTCCTCTAAGTCAGGGTCTTTGGTATTATCTGAATCGGTGTACTTAACCAAAGCGGCCATAAGCGTTGACATATTATTGCAGTGATGTTTGAGCCTTCCTAGCTTCTGTTTGAGCGGCAGAAAACGGCAATTGCCCTCCAACGTTAGCACTGCGGTATCTGCATTGATACGATCTGCTGAATGCAAAATTGCTGAGACCCGCTTGACCCAATGGGTCGTGGACTCCCCCTCCTCTTGGACACAAGCCGCCAGATCCACGATTGACATGGGCTGCTTACAAGTATCTTTGAAGTTCTGGATAAACCGGTGCTTCAATTCGACCCATGATCCGACAGAGTTAGTTGGTAAGCTCTTCAACCAAGTACGAGTTGTTCCTTCCAACATCATGGTGAAGTATTTAGCACATACTGCCTCATCCACATCTAACATCTCCATTTCCATCTCGTAGCTTTCAACCCACGCCTCTGGTTGTAAATCGGTGGTGTAATTTGGTACCTTACGAGGTCCCTTGAAGTCCTTGGGCAATCTCAGATTACGCAAAGCGGGGGTGAGACACGGCACCCCTAAGGAACTGAATACCACACCTGGCTCTACTGAAGCGGTAGGGTGAATCGAAGTATGTTGACGAGCTCCGTGCCGGGCTGCTAACTCGGCCTCTCGACGTGCGCGACCATGATCCACTACATCCTATGCATTAGCACCTCCCCCTGTCGGGTTGTGTCCTCACGGTGAATTACAGCGACACGCACTGCTTGAGATGGACGGTTCATCCTCAACGTGGTTGCTATAGCTCCGGCTTGGACGAGGAGTGGAGTGAATCCTCTCACGACTCTGCGATTATGCCTGCTGCTGTTTTAGTGCTATTTGAAGGAGATCTCTGGACCGACGTGCCTCAATCACAACCGGTGATTCGCCGTCGGTTCGGAGGGCTGCCAAGCGTGAAGCTGCGGCCACAATGTTGTCCAACGGGTTGGAGTAATGCCCGGGAGGCGTTGGTACATACTGTGGCACAACGTTGTTCTGACGAGGCGGGTCCATCGTGCGTGGCTGAACCGGCGCTCTTGTTCCTGGTACCTCCGTCCGGTTTAATATTGGCTGGATACTAGTTCCTGCTCCTGGCGTATTGAAGAGATTCCGTGGCTCATAACCTGACGGGAGATGCAATCGGTACCTCCTTCTCATGACTTCTTCGGAAGCGTTCTGATCGAGCCTAATCCGGTAGGCCTGAGCTTCCAACTCAGCCCGCTCTGTAGCTATCCTAGCGGTCTCTGCCGCTAGGTCCGCTTTGGCCTGGGCTATCTGATCCTTCACCTTTGCAATCTCCACGTTGTGCTAATCCTGGGCTGCTGCATCCACTTCTGCGGTCATCAACACTGCCAAAGCATCGAACAAGTCAGTCAGGACTTGAGCCGGAGGCGGCGCAGAGCTTCCTGCCCCTGCCGGCGTGGCTGTCGTTGAACCGGAGAGTATTGCTGCGGCAGCTGACGAATGAGGCGCCGACTGTGTACCGGCCATGAAGATAGCGGCCCAGTTTGGCAGATCAGGGGAGTCTGGAATAATGTTGCCCTCGGATCCTCCGCTAATCCGGCCATCCTGCAACTGATAGAGCGATTCGGTCTCTCTAGAAGACTCGTCGTCGGAGCAGACAACGGTTTCTCCGTCGGACACCGGTCCATCCTCGTATTCTGCTCCATGGATGACGCCTACGAAAACATGCTTCGCCACGGGCTGAACCGGCGAAGGGCTTGCACGCTGCGCCATCTCGATGATGTCGGTGTAGATGTCCGACTCAGGGGCCGGTTCGCCAATCTTGCCAATGAAGATGTGAATCACACCAAAGGGGACCCGGTACCCGTATTCGATTGAATCGGCTTCGGGACCCCATCCTACGTTGTCGATGTAGAGCTTGCCGCGATGACTCTTCGCCATATGGCCCACAGCGTATCCCTTGATTCCATCAAAGCTTCCCTTCAAGAACTCAAAACCATCGTGCGATAGCCCCACGGTGGGCGCCAACTGTCGTGGGTTTGTCACGGCAGATGTCCTTGTGAAAGGACTTAGTCGTGGAGCCATCGCAACGGGTTAGCTTAAAGGGGTTAAACCAGACAAGGGGACACGGGGAGTTTATACTAGTTCGGCCCCTTCGATGAAGGTAAAAGCCTACGTCTAGTTGTGTTTGGTATTGCTAGGATTTCGAAGGCCAGGGAGCGAATTCGCTTGTCTGGCTCTCAAGTTGTTATCTGTTGTCCTGAATCGTTGTCGGGTCGTCCCCTTATATACATGGGTGGCGCCCGTCGATTTACAGAGTCCCGAGACCAGCTCATAAACGTGTCCGCTTCAGTCTCCACTCTTTCTATCTTACAATACAAGTTTCATACAAATGTCGGTTCACGGCTACGGGCCTTAAACCGGTTCTGGGCCTTGGGCCTTTCCTCTTCTGTCTACATGGGCTTCAAGCATAATCAACTACGGATGAAGTTAACCAGGCCTTTCCTGGTCGGTTTACGCCCACTAGTAATATCCCCAACAAGTTACGATAGAAGCATGATAATCACTTATGCAATGTCGATTCACCTGCTCAGGTGTGATCGCGTCCAGCTCGCTCTTGTACAACTTGTACATGACCGAGGGATCATCTGTCATCTCATTTAACACATCCCACTTGTAAGCCCAAGTGGGGAGCCGTAGTGGGTCGTCTTTGTCATCCCAATCCTCGTACTTCACGGTCTTTGGTCGTCCAATCGGCAAACGCTCCCAGCTCCATATGGAAAGTGCGAGCAAACAACCACCAATACCTCCAGATGGCCTACAACAAGCTTCGTCCAACTGCACATAAAAGAGAACATGGTTGAATTAACAACAAGATCGCATTGATAATGTAGCAATGAAGTGAAAAGGAAACAACTTCATACCTGTCTATACAAGTAAGCCAGTGTCGCCGAACCCCAACTCCATTTGCTATCGAAGACGGTCAACGCCTTCAGCCACATCCATGGAGCATTCTTGCCTATGCCATCAGCAAACATAGTCCCGGATATCACATACCACATGTAGACCCGAGCATATGTCTTGACAGTGTCCTCATTAGCTTCCTCAGGGCAAGTACCAAAGTGCCCAGTAATCCATGTGAAAGGATCACCGGCTGCGACTCTTTCCTTCTTGTCTTGTGCTTCTAGTTCCCGAGGCTCTGGAGGAACCATACCGATAAGGGCATGCATCTGTGCGTGCCACCCATCAGAATCGATGTTCATACATAGAGGATTCCCGTCGATAGGAAGACCGGTGATCATAGCAATATCCTGGAGCGTCACGGTCATCTCCCTGGTCCGAAGATGGAAACTGTGTGTCTCCGGCCTCCAATGATCAATAAGCGCGATGAGTGTTGGAGCATTGTTGGGTGGCATCGACCGACTGACCAACTGAATGAAAGGGAGAAGTCCCGTCTCCCTTACATACGGTGTGTATCACTCATCATAGCGCATCCACCCAAGGGTGACCCCGTGAGACCGAAGCTTCAGAGGTGCAAGCTCCTACAAACAAACAAATCATAACATTACATATGGGCCATTTGTGTTTGAAATAAACACGAAATTCATAACACCGGCCACTTTCATTATTACCCGCTGCTCCACCGACATAGCGTACGACCGGTGTTGTTTGTCCCAGTGATCATCGAGAAGCCAAACCATCCTAACAATTTGAAAGAAAGCTTTCTTGTCAACACGATTATCTTTTGAATACAAATAAACTAAAGTACGCCTACTAGATGCAAAATTCAAAGCATATCTATCCAAAGCATTCTTGTCAATACAAATATAATTGCAACACAAATAAACTAAACTAGGCCTACTTCATGCAAGATTCAATACAAATATCTTTTCCATATTACTTATGTATCCAAACCATATCTTTTCAATAAAATCAACTAAACTAGGGTTGCAAAATTAGGTATATAATACATGCAAGATTCTAATGCATGCAACATTCTAATCTAACAAGGGTTCCCCAAATCTAATACATGCAAGATTCAAACAAGGGTTCCCCAAATCTTCAAAATAGCATACATTCTATGGATAGAAAGAAGGGGATCGGAGGAGAGTACCTTCTAGGATGGATTGGTGAAGGAATCCATAGACCAAATCGTTAGATCTGAAGGATTTCGGCAAGGGGATTGAGAGGGGGAGAGGAGATGGTCGCCGCTGCCGCTGTTCTGTAACTGGCAATGGATGGGGTGGGTTGGGGACGGCTAGCGCACGGGCTGCATCTAAGTCACAGTGCAGCGCCTGAGGGCTAGGCGATGCACATTACATGTGTGGCGCCTAGCTCAGAGGCGCTACACTGCTGGGTGCGGGGCCCAGGGCTACCACGGTGGACTGACGTGCAACGCCCCCGAGCTAGGCGTTGCACCATAGGGTGTGGCGCCTGCGTGGCAGGCGCTACACAAAAAGGTCAGCGGCATGAAATACTTTCACGAGCAGTTCATTCTGTGATTTGATTTCGTCTTGAGGTCAAAATTGTCAATTTTGCCTCAACGAGCATCAGCAGCGGCAGGGGCGTTGAGGTAGCAGCAGAAGGTAGCAACGACAATGAGCGGCGGTGGCTGCAAGCAAAGCATCAACATAGTAAAAGCAAGCAACAGGAGGCAGTAGCAAAAACAATAGGAAGCAGCAGCGGCAGGTGGGCTGCACCCGCGACGGACAGGGCCGGGCAGGGATGGCGTGTAGCAGGGAGCGGCGGCCATGGCGGACGCGAGCGGATGTGGGTGCGGGCAAGGCAAGGGCAGGCGGGGAGGCCTCGCGCGGGGGTGCAGGGGAGCCCCCGGGCGACGGCGGCCATGGGCGTGCTGGCGTGGGCAGAGGGCGACGACGGCTTGGGTCGCGACGGCTACGGCAGCTACGAACGCGGCGGTGAGGGTGCCCGAGCTGGAATCCGAGCTCAGGAATAATCAGGGAAGTGGCGAAGCTCACATCGATGCAGATGACGAGCTTGAAAGAGGTGCGGAGGCAGCGGATCGACGGCGGTGAACGGGCGGACGACCAGCAAAGGGATCAGCAACTGCGGTAGCTTGGGTCCAGCCAGTGGGCGCAGGTGAAGTCGATAATGACGAGGGTCCTCCTGGACACCTTGGGACGGCGAGGCTTGGCCAGTGGCCACGGCAATGGTGAGCGGCAGCGATGGCTTCGCTCGGGTGCAAGCTCCGGATTGAGAGAGATGGTGAAAGGGGATTAGGGTTTTGGGGAAGGGGTGTCGGGGTTGCTCTTATCCATCATGGGAGCCACGGGATTGCCGACACGTGCGCACCGCCGGCCATGGCGCCGGGGGATGAACACCACGATCCCCCCTGAACAGGGGAGAAACTAGTTAACGAGTGATCTTTCGGGAGCCTCGCAACGATTAGCGTCACTTGACGCGTTCTCAGCCGTTCGCCACGTGTCGCGCTCTGGGCGCTCCCTTCGGATTTTGTTTTTATTTTATTTTTCTGCACGCGTTTTTGGCTTTATAAACGGGCTTTTTTAGGTTTTTTTGACGTTTTGGTTTTCCACCGGTCTTCCTTAGCTTTTCAATCAATTTTTTTTGAAAAAAAATTTGCGCGAAAAAATGCATTTTGTTTTTTTTCCTTTCACGAGAGTCACGGTTTTGCTTCCGCGAGAGGCACGGTTTTGCTTTCGCGAGAGTCACGGCCGTACCTCTCGAAAACGAAAAAAACACATTTTTTGTTTTTTTTTCTTTCGCAAGAGTCACAGTTTTGCTTCCGCGAGAGGCACGGGTGTGCTTTCGCGAGAGTCATGGCCATGCCTCTCGAAAACGGAAAAAACGAGTTTTCTGTTTTTTTTCTTTCGCGAGAGTCACGGTTTTGCTTCCGCGGGAGGCACGGTCGTGTCTCTCGGGAAGGGTAAAATGTGTTTTTTCTTTTTTTTCCTTTCACGGGAGTCACGGTTTTCCTTTCGCAAGAGGCACGATTGTGCTTTCACGAGAGTCACGGCCGTGCCTCCTCGAAAACAAAAAAACGTGTTTTCTCTTTTTTTCCGTGAGAGTCACGGTTTTGCTTCCGCGAGAGGCATGGTTGTGATTTCGTGAGAGGCACGGGCGTGCCTCTTTCGGAAAGGGAAAAAACCCATGCTCCCGGTTCAGTTTTTTCGTCCAATTTTTTCGTGAAAAAAAGTTTGTCAAAACCTATCAACATGGTATCTAGTTTTGAAGATCTCGGCGCGAGGAATCCAACGGTGAAAGCGGTTCAAGATTTGGACACACGGTTTGAGAGATAAAACGTTTTGAATAAACAGATGTACGAAAAAAGGAAAACTCCCAGGTTGAGACAAGTGGTGCGCTGCATGTGCGCCACTTGTCGCAACCAGGGGAATTAGAGTGATCTTTGCAACAAGTACTCGATTTCTCCTGAACAGGAGGTGGGGGATAATGGTGGTGGTGGGCTGAGCCTCACACTGTGCTACTTTGGCCCCGTAACACAATAGCCCTTTTACTTCTTCCTTTTAAATATTATGTTCCTTATATTCTGTGTTGTTTTCTATTATTCTAGCTATCAAAATATTTTTGTTAAAGGTGAAACTTTGCTCACAAATCCTAGTCAACGCTATAAGGTTGCACAAAAAGTTTGAGGCCGATTGGAACGGTCCAAATTTATAGTTGAATTCAAATGTGTTTATTTAATCTTGTTATTTCAGTAAATTAATTTCAGGAGCAATTTGGAACCCAAATGAGGTTAGTTCCAACATGTTAATTACTTAGTGAATATTTGCAACCCATTGAATATTTTTATTTGAAAGTTTGAAGAAATAAGAATTTGACTTTAGTTTAAATTTGAAATTGGCTTTAATTTATAAACAGGACAATTTGGCTAAGTCAAACCTGATGACATGGCACCAGTAGTGAGAGATTATTGTAGCTTGACATTGGGGTGTTACAAATCTCCTCCACTACAAGAAATCTCGTCTCAAGATTTAAGAGGTGGAGTCAGGGGGAAGTTATGGGTACGGAATTCTAACGGGTCCCTTTTTTCTTGGTTGCTCTTCTCAAAAAGGTCGATCGATTATGTTGATGTCTTCATTTCTCTGCTTCAGGTCATCATGATGAGGTCGGCATCCTTTCTTCAGGAGCTCCATCGTACTTACGAAAAAGGGGGGTATTCCGGGAGAACGAACCTCTGCAAGGTTGACTATCTAGTAGATAACAACGTGGAAGGTGGCGGGATGTAACTCCTGAATTGAAACTTAAGAAAATATCAAGAGCAAAGTAAGGATGTGTCATGGGAAGTTTCGTGCGGGCAGGGAATCTTTTGATGCCTAAAACAGGGCGTGAAAGGGGTTTCAGAGCAACGGGAATATGTATTATGTCTGATACCAGAATATACCATCTCTAGGAAGGTGGCCCGTGAATTACATACGAAGTCAAGCGCGAGGAATAACTTTGGCAACAGGGGTGTATAGGAGAGTCAGGTTTCGATCCTGTGGAACTGTGGCTTATGGGCCTACCATGTGGGTTAAAAGTAGGAAGGGCGCTAACATCTTGCACGGTCATGATAGCCAGGCAGGTCAGAGCATAGCCTGACAGTTATGTTGGCAACAACGTCAGTACCAAGGGCAAGGGATGAAGAGATCCATTTTCCTGCTCGTTAAACGAGGCAGGCCTATAGGCAAGGTACTTGTCCATCAGTGGTTACCGGAATGTCATCAACAAAAGCAACAGGGTCTTACTAGCACGGTTTTACACTAAGGTGTTTACATAAGCAGAAAAATATTACTACTTAGATCATAAACATCATAAGAAAGGTTAAACAAAACAATGGAAAGAAAAATGTGATTAAACACATATTTCAGGGGTATATCCTTCTCAAGGACAAGCAAAACATGATACCCATGACACGATAGAAAGTAGAAAACCATTTAGGTAAGGGGAGAGGAATTTGATGACATTACCCATACAATAGTGTTTGGATAAGTGATCAAGAAACATTTAGCATTGCGCCTCCAATGTTCTTAATGATGTTTTGAGTACCGCAGTCATGCTTCAGGATAGTATTGACATGGTCAGCAGGTAAACGTTAGACTTTGGATACACAAAGGATCCATCATAAGCAACTTATAAAATAAGTCATAAAATTTCAGCAAGGAAAAGATGAGGATGTGGCCGATGGGCTCAACAACAACTCATCGAGGGAAAGGGATGATAATTCTCATCATGAATTCTATTCATATCTTGGAAGAAGTCAAAATATTGCTGATGATTAGGACACCTTCTGTCAAGAGGTTTCATGAAGATGTAATCGATTCATGACGACATCAAGCAAAAGGAGTGGTGAAGTGAAAATTTACCGGAGCCACAAATAGGATTGCAAGCTCAAAATCAAAGTTCCCTTGCAAGGCAAACAATGTGATGTTGAAGGCTTGATGTAGCTTAGCGGACTGTCGAGATTGTGATCCGAGGATGATAGACATAGGTAGCATGGTCAACCTTTAGCATGACGATGATGATCTAGCCAACCGAGTGGAAATGACATGATCAAGGATAAACTCGTAAACAATGAAGATTACAAGGAGTTGTTGAATTGCAGTGCAAACTCGATTCAGTTATCGGTGTTCTCGAGTGCCCAACCACTCAGAACCCGAGGAAGAATTGGAATTGGTGAGAATTAATAGTTGAAGAAGAAATCATAAGAAGTTATGTAGTTCTCTGATATTATTGAGATACCAGGGGTAAAACTCAAAGGTAGATCAGAATAGAGGTTAGACTAGTGTATTAATTTGTGGAAGACAAGCACTTTAACTTGTCTGAGAAATATGATCAAAGAAGAACAATATGGTCAGAACCATGATTGCAAAAGTCCAAAATCTAGATCTAAGACGAACTTATACCAAGGGGATAAGTAATTTTAAGAGAAGCTTCCATGATAAGATCTACATCGTGTCCATGGGCATGAACACAAGGTTCAGGGTCGACTCCCACTTCTCCAATGCATATCACTTCATTTATTTCTTGCTTTTGATGAAGTTGTAGTGTTGAAATGTTATCTGGCAAAACACTAGAAGAGTAAGACTTGTTAAAACTCTCGGGTTCAAACGGATTAGGGAAGGCATAGGTTCAACCCATAGGGGCATCTTAGGAACCTATTCCACAAACTTCAGGAGTAAGTAACTCAAGCTTGGAGGTAGAGCATGGTTATCAAAAAGCAGGGGATACAATTTACCAAAGGTATTATGTATCAGGGGAAGAACTCAAGGATTTGAGAATAGGCAGGAACGGTCAGATAATAATCCACCAAAGGATATGCTGGACCACAAAGAATCGGATGTGAGTATCAATGCTCAACCAGAAGAAGAAATAGTGCAAAGGCATTGGATTATTGAAATATCTGGATAATTTCAAAGCTTAAATACAAAGGAATTATGATTTCCAAACCAGGGGATCAGAAGCAGAGGCTCTGCTCAAAAGATAATTGAGTTGAATCGACATAGATCGACAATCAATCACGGTTTGATTTGCCGAGAACCAGCTCATGTTTGAAGTGACATATGAACCAAAAGGACGAATTTCATAAGGATCAACTGATGATTGCGTGCATTCACACATGATACGTCTCCATCGTATCTACTTTTCCAAACACTTTTGACCTTGTTTTGGACTCTAACTTGCATGATTTGAATGGAACTAACCCGGACTGACGCTGTTTTCAGCAGAATTGCCATGGTGTTATTTTTGTGCAAAAATAAAAGTTCTCGGAATGACCTAAAAATCAACGGAGACACATTTTGGAATAAGTAAAAAATACTGGCGAAAGAATCAACACCAGGGGGTCCACACCCTGTCCATGAGGGTGCAGGGCGTGCCCCCCCCCCAGCCTGGGGTGCTCCCCCTGCCTCGTGGGCCCCCTGGGCTCCACCGACGTCAACTCAAACTCTATATATTCACATTTGGGGAGAAAAAATTAGATAGAAGGATTTATCGCGTTTTATGATACGGAGCCGCCGCCAAGCCCTAATCTCTCTCGGGAGGGCTGATCTGGAGTCCGTTTGGGGCTCCGGAGAGGGGAACCCGTCGCCATCATCATCAACCTTCCTCCATCACCAATTTCATGATGCTCACCGCCATGCGTGAGTAATTCCATCGTAGGCTTGCTGCACTGTGATGGGTTGGATGAGATTTATCATGTAATCGAGTTAGTTTTGTTAGAGTTTAATCCCTAGTATCCATTATGCTCTGAGATTGATGTTGCTATGACTTTGCTACGCTTAATGCTTGTCACTAGGGCCCGAGTGCCATGATTACAGATCTGAACCTATTATGTTTTCATGAATATATGTGAGTTCTTGATCCTATTTTGCAAGTCAATAGTCACCTACTATGTGTTATGATCCGGTAACCCCGAAGTGACTATAATCGGAACCACTCCCTTGTGATGACTATAGTTTGAGGAGTTCATGTATTCACTAAGTGTTAACGCTTTGTTCTGGTACTCTATTAAAAGGAGGCCTTAATATCCCTTAGTTTCCAATAGGACCCCGCTGCCACAATAGGGTAGGACAAAAGATGTCATGCAAGTTCTTTTCCATAAGCACGTATGACTATATTCGTAATACATGCCTATATTACATTGATGAACTGGAGCTAGTTCTGTGTCACCCTATGTTATAACTGTTGCATGAGGAATCACATCCGACATAATTATCCATCACTGATCCATTGCCTACGAGCTTTTCACATATTGATCTTTGCTTAGTTACTTCTCCGTTGCCACTGTTACGATTGCTACAAAAACTTCTACTGTTACTTTTGCCACCGTTACCGTTACTTCCATATTACTTTGTGTGACGCCCCAAGACCGGAGCTTCAGATGCCTTCCATATGTTCCGGGTTTTGCCATGTGTTTCATTTGTGCATGCCCTTTTATTTTTGTATTGCATCATGTCATCATGTCATTTTTTAACTCGACTAAATAAATTGCATGGATCTTCGGTCCATTTAAATCGAGGGAGTTCACATGGTGAAATTCTCTTTATAACATATAAAAGCCTCTCAATACTATTAGGGAGCTATAATAAAAAAATTCCATTTTTTGGAATTCACCATAAAACACTTGCAAATTATCCCAATGCCTTTGTTATCTCAATTCTTGGTCTCCAACTTGCCATATTTTTCTTTCGTCATTTTCTGGAGCTCCACCTAAATTCTCAACATTTTTGGGAACTTCGAAAAACCTATCATAGTTCAAAACTTTTGAATTAAATTCAAAGAACCTTGGTCTTTCCTAATTTCTTGGATCAACACATTTTTGTGTGAGTCCAAGAAATTTAACCTCTTGCTCAAATTCGCTCACTAACCCTCTCTTTATATTTTCTTCTTCTATCTATTTTTTTCTTTTCCCTTAATGGTAAAGAGAAGAGGGAAGGAGATAGGAGCCCAGCCAGGCCTCTGGCCACTTGGGCCTCCTAGCAGCGCCGGCCTCCCAGGCCCATATGCCCCTCCTAAGCCCACCGAACCTTCCTAACCCTAGCGCGCACCCCACTCCCATCGATCGTTCCCTCGTCCTCCTGCGCCGCCAGAGACCACGTACGCAGCCCGATCCCCCTCGTTTCCTTCCGCTCGATCTCCTCTCTCCCTCCGTCCTCCTCCTACGTCGCACCTACAACAGAGGGAGAGAAAGAGAAGCTCTCCGCCTCTGCCGCCCGCTCTCCGGTCCGTCGCCGCCTGATATGTCTCCAACGTATCTATAATTTTTGATTGCTCCGTGCTATGTTATCTACTATTTTGGGCAATCTTGGGCTTTATTATCCACTTTTATATTATTTTTGGGACTAACCTATTAACCGGAGGCCCAACCCAGAATTGATGTTTTTTGCCTATTTCAGTGTTTCGAAGAAAAGGAATATCAAACGGAGTTGAAACGGAACGAAATCAACTGGAGAAGTTATTTTTGGAAGGAAAGCTACCGGATGGACTTGGACCCCATGTCAGGAGCCAAGGGAGATTCTCACGAGGGTGCCCCCCCCCCTAGGGTGCGCCCCCGGCCTCGTGGGGCCCCCAAAGCTCCACCGACATACTTCCTGCATGCATATATACCTACGTACCCTAAAACTTCCACAACAGAGATTAGATCAGGAGTTCCGCCGCCAGAAGCCTCCGTAGCCACCGAAAACCAATCTAGACCCGTTCCGGCACCCTGCCGGAGGGGGCAATCCCTCTCCGGTGGCCATCTTCATCATCCCGGTACTCTCCATGATGAGGAGGGAGTAGTTCTCCCTCGGGGCTGAGGGTATGTACCAGTAGCTATGTGTTTGATCTCTCTCTCTCTCATGTTCTTGAGGTGATACGATCTTGATGTAACGCGAGCTTTGCTATTATATTTGGATCCTATGATGTTTCTTCCCCCCTCTACTCTCTTGTAATGAATTGAGTTTTCCCTTTGAAGTTATCTTATCGGATTGAGTCTTTAAAGATTTGAGAACACTTGATGTATGTCTTGCCGTGCGTATCTGTGGTGACAATGGGATACCACGTGATTCACTTGATGTATGTTTTGGTGATCAACTTGCGGGTTCCGCCCATGAACCTATGCATAGGGTTTGGCACACGTTTTCGTCATGATTCTACGGTAGGAATTTTGGGGCACTCTTTGAGGTCCTTGTGTTGGTTGAATAGATGAATCTGAGATTGTGTGATGCATATCGTATAATCATACCCACGGATACTTGAGGTGACAATGGAGTATCTAGGTGACATTAGGGTTTTGGTTGATTTGTGTCTTAAGGTGTTATTCTAGTACGAACTCTAGGGCTGTTTGTGACACTTATAGGAATAGCCCAACGAATTGATTGGAAAGAATAACTTTAAGGTGGTTTCGTACCCTACCACAATCTCTTTGTTTGTTCTCCGTTATTAGTGACTTTGGAGTGACTCTTTGTTGCATGTTGAGGGATAGTTATGTGATCCAATTATGTTAGTATTGTTGAGGGAACTTGCACTAGCAAAAGTATGAACCCTAGGCCTTGTTTCAACGCATTGCAATACCGTTTACGCTCACTTTTATCATTAGTTACCTTGCTGTTTTATAGTTTCAGATTACAAATACCTTTATCTACCATCCATATTGCACTTGTATCACCATCTCTTCGCCGAACTAGTGCACCTATACAATTTACCATTGTATTGGGTGTGTTGGGGACACAAGAGACTCTTTGTTATCCGGTTGCAGGGTTGCTTGAGAGAGACCATCTTCATCCTACACCTCCTACGGATTGATAAACCTTAGGTCATCCACTTGAGGGAAGTTTGCTACTGTCCTACAAACCTCTGCACTTGGAGGCCCGACAACGTCTACAAGAAGAAGGTTGTGCAGTAGACATCAAGCTCTTTTCTGGCGCCGTTGCCGGGGAGGATTGCGCTTGAAGGTATATCTTTAGATCTTGCAATCGAGTCTTTTAGTTTCTTGTTTTATCACTAGTTTAGTTTATAAAACAAAATTACAAAAAAATGGAATTAAGTTTGTCTCATACGCTTCACCTTTTTAATATCTTTCGTAAGTATAATGGAAAGGAAAATTGTGCTCAAGTGCTAGAAGAAGAAATCTATAAAATGTTTGGCACTAAATATGTGAATGATGAGCATGATTGAAATATTGTTAGTACGAATTCTTTGAATATCCATGATACTAATGATGATTGCACTAGTTATGATGAAAATGTCTCCTATAAACATGTCAATTTTTGTGGAGTACATTGGGTTTGTAAGCACACACCAAATAGGGAAGATAGATATTGCAAGAGGCGTAAGTACTTAGAAACTAAATTGTTACAAGAAGAGCTAGATGAATGTGCCGAAAATTTAAATTATGTTGGCCATGCTTGTGAGCTTTGCAATGAACATGATCATTTCAATACCCAATGCAAATTGTTTCATGATCGTATCATGTCCAAAAATTGTGATGACTTGATTTCCCTTACACATTATAATGAACTTAGTTTGCTTATGGGTTACGAAGAAATGAAACGTATAACTAAGAATCTTCCAGAATTTTCCCGTTATAAACCTCTTGATTTTGATCTAGAGGAAATTTATATGTATTGTGCGGTGAATTGTACTGAAAATCCTTATATTGCCAACTACATAAAGAAAAGAGAACAAATAGAAGATGAAGAGAATACTAATGAAAGGGAAGAGACTTCCCAATATCCTCCTATTATTTCTTATGATGAATCAGGTAACGAGGAGGAGCCTCCTATTCAACCAATCTCATTAATAAGGAGCTCCAAAAAGAGGATTGAACCCACACATGATGTGGTGAAGAAGAAGAAAAGAAAAAGGAAGATATGTAAAAAGATATCTCTCCCAAATAATGCTGCTCCTATTACTATTGTGCCTCATGAAAATATAATTGTGGAAGATAATGATACTTCTTATGATCTTGAAAATCTTTTTGGCACTTGCTTGGAAGAATATGATAATTGCTATACTATCGGTGCTATCCATACTATTAATGATGAGAGTGATTATGCTTATGATATGAAAAGGCCCAAGCTTGGGGATGCTATGTTTGATGAAGATGATTTTTTTGAGAATATATTTGCTGCAATTAATGTTTGTCCCAAGCTTGGGGAAGCTATGATTAATGAAGATGATATTTTTAGTCTCCCAAGTTTTGATATGCAAGTTTATAATGATGATAGCATGCCTCCTACTTATGATGATTATTGTGAATATACTTATGCTATAGAAAGTAGTGATTATATTTATAAAACTTGTCATTATTATGATTACCCCTTCTCTGAACATTACTCTTTCAATGTGGAAACAATTTATAGTATTCGAGTTTCCTATGATACTCCCACTATTCCGAATGAGAAGAATTTTGCTTATGTGGAGAGTAATAAAATTTCCATGTTTGTAGATCATGAAAAGAATGCTTTAGGTGCTGGTTATATTATTGAATTCATTCATGATTCTACTGAAAATTATTATGAGGGAGGAACATATGCTTGTAGGAATTGCAATAATATCAAGTTTCCTCTCTATTTGCTTAAAGTTTTGAAGTTATGCTTGTTTTACCCTCCTATGCTAGTTGATTATTGTTCCCACAAGTTGTTTTCTCACAAAATCCCTATGCATAGGAAGTGGGTTAGACTTAAATGTGCTATTCATATTCTTCATGATGCTCTCTTTATGTTACAATTCTTATCCTTTATGTGAGCATCATTAAAATCATCATGCCTAGCTAGGGGCGTTAAACGATAGCGCTTGTTGGGAGGCAACCCAATTTTATTTTTATTACTTGATTTTTGTTCCTGTTTAGTAATAAATAATCCATCTAGCCTCTGTTTAGATGTGGTTTTATGCTTTTAATTAGTTTTTGTACCAAGTAGAACCTTTGGGAAGACTTGGCGAAAGTCTTGTTGATCATGCTGTAAAAAATAGAAACTTTAGCGCTCACGAGAATTGCTTCCATTTTTGTTTGGAGAGTGATATTTAATTAATTATTTTTGCAGATGATTAATACGTAAATTCCTCAGGTCCAGAAATTTATTTGATAATTTTATGAGTTCCAGAAGTATACGTTTGATCCAGATTACTACAGACTGTTCTGCTTTTGACAGATTCTGTTTTTCGTGTGTTGTTTGCTTATTTTGATGAATCTATGGCTAGTAAAATAGTTTATAAACCATAGAGAAGTTGGAATACAGTAGGTTTAACACCAACATAAATAAAAAATGAGTTCATTACAGTACCTTGAAGTGGTGATTTATTTTCTTATACTAACGGAGCTTACGAGTTTTCTGTTAAGTTTTGTGTTGTGAAGTTTTCAAGTTTTGGGTAAGTATTCGACGGACTATGGAATAAGGAGTGTCAAGAGCCTAAGCTTGGGGATTCCCAAGGCACCCCAAGGTAATATTCAAGGATAGCCAAGAGCCTAAGCTTGGGGATGCCCCGGAAGGCATCCCCTCTTTCGTCTTCGTTCATCGGTAACTTTACTTGGAGCTATATTTTTATTCACCACATGATATGTGTTTTGCTTGGAGCATCAATTTATTTTGTTAGGATTTGAATGATGTTATTTATAACAATGTTTTTCATCTTTTATTTCAATAAAAGTGGCATTGATAGCCTTTACTATGCCTATTTTAGAAGTCACATGTTGCTGTTTGAAAACAGAAAGTTTACCGCTGTTGCAATAATTCCCTAGAAAAGTAAGAATGTGATAAAATGTTGAAACCTTTTGCATATTAAGATCTGATAAATTTACTACAGTGGGATTTTTCTTTCATAATTTTTGGAGCTAGGGAAGTATGGATGTTGCTGCATTCTTTACAGACTGTCCTGTTTAGGCAGATTGTTGTTATGTTTGCATTGTTTGCATATGTTTGCTTCTCTAATGATTCTATTTGAGGATAGAACTATTAAATATGCAGAGGCATTTAGTATGCAATGTTGAATAATAATTTTAGTGATTTTCTACAGTAGAGTATGATAAGGTTTTTGCAATGGTTTATACTAACTTATCTCACGAGTCCTTGTTGAGTTTTGTGTGGATGAAGCTTTTGAGATTTAGGGAAGACCGCGATATGAGAGGAATTAAGGAGACACAAAAGCTCAAAAGTCTCAAGCATCTAAGCTTGGGGATGCCCCGGTTGGCATCCCACCTTTCTTCTTCAACAACTATCGATTAGTTTCGGTTGATCCTAAGTTTTTGCTTCTTCACATGATGTTTGCCATTCTTAGAATGTCATTTTATTTTGCTTTGCTTGCTGTTTGAATAAAGTATCAAGATCTGAAATTCTTAAATATTAGAGAGTCTTCACATAGTTGCATACTTATTCAACTACTCATTGATCTTAAGTTATATCTTCCGGGGTAGTTTGTTGTTGCTCTAGTGCTTCACTTATATCTTTTAAGAGCACGGTGGTGGTATTATAGAAATAGATGAACTCTCATGCTTCACTTATATCATTTTGAGAGTATTAAAAGCATGGTAATTTGCTTAAATAATCCTAATATGCTAGGCATCTAAGAATAGTAAAAACTTTCTTATGAGTGTGTTGAATACTAAGAGAAGTTTGATGCTTGATGATTGTTTTGAGATATGGAGGTAATAATATCAAAGTCGTGCTAGTTGAGTAGTTGTGAAATTGAGAAATACTTGTGTTGAAGTTTGCAAGTCCCGTAGCATGCACGTATGGTAAACGTTATGTAACAAATTTGAAACATGAGGTGTTATTTGATTGTCTTCCTTATGAGTGGCGGTCGGGGACGAGCGATGGTCTTTTCCTACCAATCTATCCCCCTAGGAGCATGCGCGTAGTGCCGAGGTTTTTGATGACTTGTAGATTTTTGCAATAAGTATGTGAGTTCTTTATGACTAATGTTGAGTCCATGGATTATACGCACTCTCACCCTTCCATCATTGCTAGCCTCTTCGGTACCGTGCATTGCCCTTTCTCACTTTGAGAGTTGGCGCAAACTTCGCCGGTGCATCCAAACCCCGTGATATGATACGCTCTGTCACACATAAACCTCCTTATATCTTCCTCAAAACAGCCACCATACCTACCTATTATGGCATTTCCATAGCGATTCCAAGATATATTGTCATGCAACTTTCCATCATTCCGTCCATCATGACACATTCATCATTGTCATATTGCTTAGCATGATCATGTAGTTGACATAGTATTTGTGGCAAAGCCACCGTTCATAATTCTTTCATACATGTCACTCTTGGTTCATTGCATATCCCGGTACACCGCCGGAGGCATTCATATAGAGTCATCTTTGTTCTAGTATCGGGTTGTAATCATTGAGTTGTAAATAAATAGAAGTGTGATGATCATCATTATTAGAGCATTGTCCCAAGTGAGGAATAAAAAAATAAAAAAAGAGAAAGGCCATAAAAAAGAGAAGGCCCAAAAAAAGAGAAAGGCCATAAAAAAGAGAAGGCCCAAAAAATGAGAGAAAAAGAGAGAAGGGACAATGCTACTATCCTTTTACCACACTTGTGCTTCAAAGTAGAACCATGATCTTCATAGTAGAAAGTCTCTCATGTTATCACTTTCATATACTAGTGGGAATTTTTCATTATAGAACTTGGCTTGTATATTCCAACAATGGGCCTCCTCAAGTGCCCTAGGTCTTCGTGAGAAAGCAAGTTGGATGCACACCCACTTAGTTTCTTTTGTTGAGATTTCGTACATTTATAGCTCTAGTGCATCCGTTGCATGGCAATCCCTACTCCTTGCATTAACATCAATCGGTGGGCATCTCCATAGCCCATTGATTAGCCTCGTTGATGTGAGACTTTCTCCTTTTTTGTCTTCTCCACATAACCCCTCATTATTCTATTCCACCCATAGTGCTATATGCATGGCTCGCGCTCATATATTGCGTGAAAGTTTATAGGTTTGAGATTACTAAAGTATGAAACAATTGCTTGGCTTGTCATCGGGGTTGTGCATGATGAGAGCATTCTTGTGTGACGAAAATGAAACATGACTAAACTATATGATTTTGTAGGGATGAACTTCCTTTGGCCAGGTTATTTTGAGAAGACATAATTTCTTAGTTAGTATGCTTGAAGTATTATCATTTTTATGTCAATATGAACTTTTGTCTTGAATATTTCGGATCTGAATATTCATACCACAATTAAGAAGAAGTACATTGAAATTATGCCAAGTAGCACTCCGCATCAAAAATTCTATTTTTATCATTTACCTACTCGAGGACGAGCAGGAATTAAGCTTGGGGATGCTTGATATGTCTCCAACGTATCTATAACTTTTGATTGCTCCATGATATGTTATCTACTGTTTTGTGCAATATTGGGCTTTATTATCCACTTTTATATTATTTTTGGGACTAACCTATTGTAACACCCCGAGACCGATGTGCCAGGTGTCCTCTAATTATTCGCGGTTGTTGCCTTGTCATTGCTTGCGTGTCATGCATTGCATATCATGTCATCATGTGCATTTCATTTGCATACATGTTCGTTACATGCATCCGAGCATTTTCCCCGTTGTCCGTTTTGCAATCCGGCGCTCCTATGTCACCCGGTGTCCCTTTCTATCTCTTTTCGTGTGCGGGTGTTAAAAGTTTTCGGATTGGACCGAGACTTGTCATGCGGCCTTGGTTTACTACCGGTAGACCGCCTGTCAAGTTTCGTGCCATTTGGACTTCGTTTGATACTCCAACGGTTAACCGAGGGACCGAAAAGGCCTCGTGAGTGTTGCAGCCCAACACCGTTCCGAAGTGGCCCAAAAACCACCTAAGACCTCTCCATCATATCAGTCATTCGATCACAATCACGTGGCCACAAACCGCACCTCATTTGGACTCTCCTAGCTCCCTGTACCTATATATATGTGATCCCCTCCGAAATTCACGCAGACAAAACCCTAAAAACTCCTCCCCGCGCCACTAGACACTTCCTCCCGCATCGGCCGGACATGTCCACCCCGCCACCACATCACTCCGGCCAATCGGGAGCCACCACGTCGCCTCCGCCGCCTCCCTCCTCCAATAGGGCGCCGCCACCTCAGCCCGCACGCCGCCCCACTTCACCGCGGCCCGTGGAGCCCATCGCGGGCCCGCACAGGCCCGCACGCCGCCGCCGCTCGTCCATCTGCAGTCCGAGTTCCCTTCGCTCGATCCGGATCGCTTGCGCCGCTTGGGGGCCTCGTTGCCGGCCACCGGCTCCGGTGAGCCCTCGCCGGAGCTCCTCCGCCGAGCGCCTCGCCTCCCTGCGCTCCTTTGTCGCCCCGTCATGCCTCGTAGCACGCCGCTGCCGTCCGGGTGAGCCCGCGCCGCCCCCGCTGTTTCTTCTCCTCCCTCTCTGGCCTCTCGCTCACTGCCTCCGTCCCGCAGGAACTCACCGGCGCCAGAGCTTCGAGTTCGTCGTTCCCTCCATTCCCGACCGGATCCGGAGGAGCCACGCCCAGATCCGTCCTCTGCGTCCTACCCCGCATCCATTCCCAGCCTCCGCGCTCGCCGTTGTCGCCGGAGAGGCCATCCTTGCTGCCATCGGCGTTCCCTGTCTCCTGCGCCGCCGCCATGGCCTCCTGCGTGGGAGGAGCGCGCGAGGAGGACGACTCCTTCGCCCTGGGCCTTCGCCTGCGTTGATGGGCCGGCCAGCCCCAGATCCAGTGGCCCATCGCCCCCTCCTCATTTGGGCCAAGCCCATGGGGTGAGACACACCCTAACCTCCGCCCCGAGCGACCTTTGGCTATGCTACGCTCGGGTGTTTTTTTTACTAAGTTCCAGATCTGCATACTTTTCATGCCATTTTTATCATGCCATAACTCCGCATCCGTAGCTTCGATTCGTGCATGTAGCATATCAAAATGTTCACCTCGACGAGTACATCCTTTCAGCTCATTGAATCATTTTCATTTGAGCTCATCTTGATGCCCGAAATGCTGTTGGAAGAGGGCTATGTGGTGAATTTGTCAGATCTATTTCATCAAATGGCATTTTGTCATTTTTGCCATGATTAATGTGTGCATGATATGATCCTAAGCTCTACATGTGTTTTATTATATGCCATGCCATATTTACAGGGGTGTATGCCATGTATTTTTGTGATATTTGTGGTGACTAGCACAAGCTTGCAAAGTAGCGTAATCGGTAATGCTGTTTTCAGGGACTTAGAATTTCACTAAGTCCTTGTTCTGTTTTTGCTTTTATGCCATATGTTCATGTTGTTTCCTAGTGATCCGTGCCTCTTTTGAGGATAGTCAGTAAGGATGTTTTGTTAACATTGCTGTGCTCTATCCATCCATGTCTTTGTTCGCATTTATGGAGCACCCTAGCTTGAGTCAATCGAGCTCTACTTTTGCTATAAAATGTTCCTGGCAGATTGTTAACATGTTTAGCGATTTTGCCGGGCTTGTTGTTATTGATCCGTGCATGCTATGATGTTGTTCTTGCCATGTCTAGATTCTATGCCATGTCTTCTTGATGGGTGTATGCTTATTTTGTCATGCCATGCTCTGTAGGGAGTGCATCGAGCTCGTAAACATGCCTACTCGTTAACTGATTTGTATGCTCCAGTTTTTCACTAAGTCTGAGATCTGTTTATGTTTTTGTCATGTTCACATGCTTGCAATTGTATTTTCTGATCCCTTTTGGCTCAAGGTCACTGAGGGACTTTTGTTAAGTACTTTGAGTAGCTTCATGCCATGCATTGCTTTGACATGTTAAGTTCCTATAGCTTGTAGTTTTCATGCTCTAAAGTGTGCTTCCTGATGATAAATTCCAGACTTGTGTTAATTTCACTAAGTCTGAAACCTGTTATCGTTTGCACTTTTGCCATGCTTGTTTGAACCTGTTATTGGGTGAATTAGCCGTATCTCACTGTTCATATTTTGTCAAGCATCATGAGTGGATCCCTTTCATGTATTTTGTTGCCATGTTTGAGTGTTGTAGCATATTTAACTTGATGCATTTAGATGGCTACTTGTTGTTTATCGCAGAACGGTGCCATACTTGTTTTGCTTGCCATTTCCAATCCGTGCATCCGATTCCGGTGATCTTTATATCGATTTCAACCGAAATCACCTCACCTTTCCAACGGAACTCTTGGTTTTCCAAGTTTAGACCAGGTTCAATCATTCTGTTCCAAATCATGCATATGCATCACATACCGCATCTCGCATATCATACCATGTTCGTGTGTGGTTTGTTTACTATGTTGTGTGCTTCTTTCCGGTGTTGCTTCTTCGGGTTGGTTCCGATTATGACGCGTTTGTGAGGACCCGTTCAACTACGTCCATTTGTCTTCTTCATGGACTCGTTCTTCTTCCTTGCGGGATTTCAGGCAAGATGATCATACCCTCGAAATCACTTCTATCTTTGCTTGCTAGTTGCTCGCTCTTTTGCTATGCCTATGCTACGATACCTACCACTTGCTATATCATGCCTCCCATATTGCTAAGCCAAGCCTCTAACCCACCCTATCCTAGCAAACTGTTGATTGGCTATGTTATCGCTTTGCTCAGCCCCTCTTATAGTGTTGTTAGTTGTAGGTGAAGATTGGAGCTTGTTCCATGTTTGGAACATGGATACTTTGTTGGGATATCACAATATCTCTTATTTAATTAATTCATCTATATACTTGGTAAAGGGTGGAAGGCTCGGCCTTATGCCTGGTATTTTGTTCCACTCTTGCCGCCCTAGTTTCCGTTATATCGGTGTTATGTTCCCGGATTTTGCGTTCCTTACGCGATTGGGTTATAATGGGAACCCCTTGACAGTTCGCCTTGCATAAAACTCCTCCAGCAATGCCCAACATTGGTTTTACCATTCGCCACCTAGCCTTTTCTTTCCCTTGGGTTCTGCAGACTCAAGGGTCATCTTTATTTAAACCCTCCTGGGCTAGTGCTCCTCTGAGTGTTGGTCCAAACAGAGCCACTTGCAGCGCCACCTCAGGGAAACTCGAGGGCTGGTTTTAGTTGTACGTAGTGCTCATCTGAGTGTGCCCTAAGAAAGAGATATGTGCAGCTCCTATTGGGATTTGTCGGCACATTCGGGCGGTGTTGCTGGTCTTGTTTTACCATTGTCGAAAGGTCTTGTAACCGAGATTCCGAGCCTGATCGGGTCTTCCCGCTAGAAGGAATATCCTTCATTGACCGTGAGAGCTTGTGATGGGCTAAGTTGGGACACCCCTGCAGGGATTTGACCTTTCAAAAGTCGTGCCCGCGGTTATGGGCAGATGGGAATTTGTTAATGTCCAGTTGTAGAAAACCTGAAGTTGATCTTAATTAAAATACATCAACCACATGTGTAACCGCGATGGTCTCTTCTCGACGGAGTCCGGGAAATGAACACGGTGGTGGAGTTATGCCTGACGTGGGTTGTTTTAGGATCACTTCTTGATCATAGTTGTTCGACCGTGCTTTTGCCTTCTCTTCTCGCTCTCATTTGCGTATGTTAGCCACCATATATGCTAGTCGCTTGCTGCAGCTCCACATCATACCTTTACCTTACCCATGAGCTTAAATAGTCTTGATTGCGAGGGTGTGAGATTGCTGAGTCCCTGTGACTCACAGATACTTCCAAAACCAGTTTGCAGGTGTCGATGAAACCGTGCAGATGACGCAACCCAGCTCAAGGAGGAGCTCGATGAAGATCTTGTCCTTTGTGTTGTTCTGTTTCTGGTTGATCAGTAGCGGAGCCCAGTTGGGGTCGATCGGGGATCAGTGTAGCTTTTGGGTTAGTCTTCTTCTATTTCAGTTCCGTAGCCGGACCTTGATTGTATCTGTGTGATGTAATGCTTTATTCATGTAATTGTGTGAAGTGGCGATTGTAAGCCAACTATGTATCTTTTTCCCTTATGTATTACATGGGTTGTGTGAAGATTACCTCACTTGCGACATTGCTTTCAATGCGGTTATGCCTCTAAGTCATGCTTCGACACGTGGGAGATATAGCCGCATCGAGGGCGTTACACCTATTAACCGGAGGCCCAGCCCAGAATTGCTGTTTTTGCCTATTTCAGTGTTTCGAAGAAAAGGAATATCAAACGGAGTCGAAACGAAACGAAATCAACTGGAGAAGTTATTTTTGGAAGGAAAGCTACCGGATGGACTTGGACCCCACGTCAGGAGCCAAGGGAGGTGCTCACGAGGGTGGGGGCCCCCCTAGGGCGCGCCCCCTGCCTCGTGGGGCCCCCGAAGGTCCACCGACGTACTTCCTGCACCCATATATACCTACGTACCCTAAAACTTCCAGAATAGAGATTAGATCAGGAGTTCCACCGCCAGAAGTCTCCGTAGCCACCGAAAACCAATCTAGACCCGTTCCGGCACCCTGCCGGAGGGGGCAATCCCTCTCCAGTGGCCATATTCATCATCCTGGTGCTCTCCATGACGAGGAGGGAGTAGTTCTCCCTCGGGGCTGAGGGTATGTACCAGTAGCTATGTGTTTGATCTCTCTCTCTCTCATGTTCTTGAGGTGATACGATCTTGATGTAACGCGAGCTTTGCTATTATATTTGGATCCTATGATGTTTCTTCCCCCCTCTACTCTCTTGTAATGAATTGAGTTTTCCCTTTGAAGTTATCTTATCGGATTGAGTCTTTAAAGATTTGAGAACACTTGATGTATGTCTTGCCGTGCGTATCTGTGGTGACAATGGGATACCACGTGATTCACTTGATGTATGTTTTGGTGATCAACTTGCGGGTTCCGCCCATGAACCTATGCATAGGGTTTGGCACACGTTTTCGTCATGATTCTACGGTAGGAATTTTGGGGCACTCTTTGAGGTCCTTGTGTTGGTTGAATAGATGAATCTGAGATTGTGTGATGCATATCGTATAATCATACCCACGGATACTTGAGGTGACAATGGAGTATCTAGGTGACATTAGGGTTTTGGTTGATTTGTGTCTTAAGGTGTTATTCTAGTACGAACTCTAGGGCTGTTTGTGACACTTATAGGAATAGCCCAACGAATTGATTGGAAAGAATAACTTTAAGGTGGTTTCGTACCCTACCACAATCTCTTTGTTTGTTCTCCGTTATTAGTGACTTTGGAGTGACTCTTTGTTGCATGTTGAGGGATAGTTATGTGATCCAATTATGTTAGTATTGTTGAGGGAACTTGCACTAGCAAAAGTATGAACCCTAGGCCTTGTTTCAACGCATTGCAATACCGTTTACGCTCACTTTTATCATTAGTTACCTTGCTGTTTTATAGTTTCAGATTACAAATACCTTTATCTACCATCCATATTGCACTTGTATCACCATCTCTTCGCCGAACTAGTGCACCTATACAATTTACCATTGTATTGGGTGTGTTGGGGACACAAGAGACTCTTTGTTATTTGGTTGCAGGGTTACTTGAGAGAGACCACCTTCATCCTATGCCTCCTACGGATTGATAAACCTTAGGTCATCCACTTGAGGGAAATTAGCTACTGTCCTACAAACCTCTGCACTTGGAGGCCCAACAACGTCTACAAGAAGAAGGTTGTGTAGTAGACATCACCGCCCTGTGCGCGCGATCACGTCGGCCTCCTCGTCCTCAGCTCCTCCTCCACCTCGCCTTGGCGCGCGAGCCCCGCGCCCCGCCTCCTCCTTCCTCCAGCGCCTCCGGTGATGGCCGCCACCGCTGAGCCCCAACCTCTGGCAGCCCCTGCTGTGAGTCCGGCGCCCTGCTTCTTCCTCGTCAACGGCGAGCCACGCCGTCCCTGACCACAGCAAGGCCGCTTCTCCGGCCATGTTCTTCGTCAGATCCGGCGACCTTCGCCTTGAACCCGCCGTCTCCGTCCCATTCTGGGCCTGCTCCACGCAGTCCCTCCTCTGCCTTGGCCTCGCCAAACCTCGGCTCGCCGGAGCGCCGCCAGGCGCCTGCGTCCTCGCCAAGTCCGTCGCCGCCTCTTCCCCCATCCATCTCCGCTCGGTACATGGCGCCGAAGACTAGTAGCTCTGTCCGCCTCCGTGCGCCTCACTTGTTGCATGCCTCTGTCGCGAGCGCCTCGTCGAGGTCGTGGTTCGCCTGGGGCCGACCTTTCCCTTCGTGTGCACAACCAGCTGGCCTCGTCTCCCTCCATTCCGCTGCTGCACTGGAACCTGCCAAGACCACGACGACCATCGACATGTACCCCTGGTCGGCTACCTCCACGCCAAGTACGACTACACCATGGTGATACGTGAACGACAACACGGCTACGACAATTGTACCTCTACATCCTAGAATCGCTAAGTACCGCACCGAGACGCAAGTACAACAAGGAACCTCGAAGGACTTGGATGCGCCAAGTCCCTCTCCGACACGTGTACGACTACCGTCGCCGAAAACCCATGAACCAAAAACTTCAAGTTCGACTACCGTTGCAAGGACGAGATCGGCAAGTCCGAAAACCCAAGTACCACGACGCCGAGTATCCCTACGCGTGAAGACGCCAAGACTGTTTGGGGATTCACCAAGTACCACTACCGATGACTCAAACATCTACGGAAACTCATGCAACTATGAACGTGAACGACTACCATCGACCCCAAGTTACTCGGATTCGTCAAGTTCCTCTTCGAAACGTGTACCACTACCATCGAGGACCGTTAGTACCGCTACTTCCACGAACATCCCAAGAACGTCTACTTCCCCTACACCGCATCGAACTCGAACCGCTCCGATAACGCATGCTTTGAAGGTATAACCCTGAGACGACCGCCCGTGAACGAATCCATGTGTGATGTATGAGATGCTCGTGCTTGCACCGTGCTCGAATTGTCGGTGCACGTTGCCCCTCTTTTGCCTTGTCACCGACATGTGGAAACCCGGTAACCGGGATCACCCCACCATCTTTTGCACGCTCCCGTCACTTTTCCTTTTGCACTGGTATCTCCATGAGCTACCGGAACCAATATGTTGCCGTGGCATAATTTTCGGATTCGTTGCCGTGGCACCCCTTTCGTTTCCGCCACTATGACAAATGCTTCATAAAATGCTCTTATCAACATTTTCATAATTTTTGCATAACACTTGAACATGTCATCCACATCATGATAACAACAATTAAAATGGTTTAAATTGTTGTTTGCCTTAAATTGCTAAATGCATGCGGGGTTTTACCAGAATTGTTGTTTAGCGTTCCGGTTTAAACTTGCCTAAATAGATAATTTCTTTATGCTTCTCCTCTTGCCATGTTTAACAACATTTAATATTGTTGAGTACCTAAACGAGAGAGAACTAAATACTTGTTGTGGTGTTTCATCAATATGCAACTCGTTGCATATTGAGCTCCACTTAATTTGTAGTATTGTTGGTGCACTTTGCCATGCCATGCCTCTTTAAACCAGACATCCATCATACTTGGTTGTGCATCATGCCATGTTTATGTGGTGGTTGTTTACTATGTTGTTTGCTTCTTTCCGGTGTTGCTTCTTCGGGTTAGTTCCGATAATGTCACGTTGTGAGGATTTGTTCGACTACGTCCGTTTGCCTTCTTCATGGACTCGTTCTTCTTCCTTACGGGATCTCAGGCAAGATGACCATACACTCGAAATCACTTCTATCTTTGCTTGCTAGTTGCTCGCTCTTTTGCTATGTCGCGATACCTACCACTTGCTATATCATGCCTCCCCTATTGCCATGAAAAGCCTCTAACCCACCTTGTCCTAGCAAACCGTTGTTTGGCTATGTTACCGCTTTGCTCGGCCCTTCTTATAGCGTTGCTAGTTGCAGGTGAAGATGGAGTTTGTTCCTTGTTGGAACAAGGTTATTGTTGGGATATCACAATATCTCTTATTTACTTTAATGCACCTATATACTTGGTAAAGGGTGGAAGGCTCGGCCTTATGCCTGGTGTTTTGTTCCACTCTTGCCGCCCTAGTTTCCGTCATACCGGTGTTATGTTCCTTGATTTTGCATTCATTATGCGGTTGGGTTATAATGGGAACCCCTTGACAGTTCACCTTGAATAAAACTCCTCCAGCAAGGCCCAACCTTGGTTTTACCATTTGCCTCACCTAAGCCTTTTTCCCTTAGGTTTCCAGAGCCCGAGGGTCATCTTTATTTTAAACCCTCGGGCCAGTGCTCCTCTGAGTGTTGGTCCAAAACAGAGCCACTTGCAGCGCCACCTCGGGGAAACTCGAGGGTTGGTTTGAGTTGTACGTAGTGTTCATCTAGTGTGCCCTGAGAACGAGATATGTGCAGCTCCTATCGGGATTTGTTGGCACATATGGGCGGCTTTGCTGGTCTTGTTTTACCATTGTCGAAATGTCTTGTAACCGGAATTCCGAGTCTGATCAGGTCTTCCTGGGAGAAGGAATATCCTTCATTGACCGTGAGAGCTTGTGATGGACTAAGTTGGGACACCCCTGCAGGGTTTTGAACTTTCGAAAGCCGTGCCCGCGGTTATGGGCAAATGGGAATTTGTTAATATCCGGTTGTAGAGAACTTGACACTTAACTTAATTAAAAATGCATCAACCGCGTGTGTACCCGTGATGGTCTCTTTCCGGCGGAGTCCGGGAAGTGAACATGGTTCTTGGGTTATGTTTGAACGTAAGTAGTTTTAGGATCACTTCTTGATCACTTATAGTTTCACGACCGTTGCTTTGCTTCTCTTCTCGATCTCATTTGCGTATGTTAGCCACCATATATGCTAGTGCCTGCTGCAGCTCCACCTCACTACCTTTTCCTACCCATAAGCTTAAATAGTCTTGATCTCGCGGGTGTGAGATTGCTGAGTCCCTGTGACTCACAGATTATTTGAAACAGTTGCAGGTGCCGATGATAACCGTGCAGGTGACGCAACCGAGCTCAAGGAGGAGCTCGATGAAGATCGTGTTCGTTGTGTTGTTTCGTTTCCAGTTGATCAGTAGTGGAGCCCAGTCGGGGCGATCAGGGATCTTTTGCATTAGGGGTAAGCTTCTTTTATTTTGGTTCCGTAGTCGGACCTTGATTGTATTCTGGATGATGTAATGCTATATTTATATATTGTGTGAAGTGGCGATTGTAAGCAAACTCTTTATCCCTCTCTTATTCAGTACACGGGATGTGTAAAGATTACCCCTCTTGCGACACGCCTACAATGCGGTTATGCCTCTAAGTCGTGCTCCGACATGTGGGAGATATAGCCGCATCGTGGGTGTGACAAGTTGGTAATCAGAGCCTTCCCCAACTTATGAGCCCCCTGCTTGATCGAATCACTGGCGTTGTTGAGTCTAGAAAAATGTTTTGTGTCTTATAGGATTATATATATCGGAGAGTAGGATTCTTTTTACTCCTCGGTCCCTTCATTGCTCTGGTGAGGCTTCCTGACGTAGAGTTTTGAATCTTCTCTCCTCAAATTTCACTAAAAAAATTTAGGATCACGCGGGTATCTTGGAATCATTTCGATGGTTTTGTGAGGAGAACATTGTTCTTGGTGCCTCCTGACATTTAGGGGTTGTGGCAGTGTCCCGGGGAGTTGAGCTCCGAGGTGTTGTCGTCACAATTTTATCGTTCAGTTCTGGAATACCTGAGTTCGCCGACATCGAAAATCTCTTTTATGCAGTTGTTGGTGAGATAACCTCGACGCCACCCAGTACTGCGGCGGGAGTTCGGGAGTATTGCCATAACTCGTATAACGGATGCTTTTTGAAGGTTGAGGTAAATGATTTCCGAAGGTTTCTTGGTTATGTGTTGAAGGATGGATACAGTTGGATGTAGGATTTGTTAGTTTGGGTGATATATTATGCTTCCCCTGTATCCCCAACACCGGATTGCATAACCAGAAAGTTTCGGGAGTTTATAAGTGGGAATTCAAGTAGCTCCTAGGATATCTTTCCGACAGATGCATGATATGAGATTGGGGTTCGATGTCTAGTGGTCCGCCTATCCACGGTTGGTTTTATAGTGGCCTCGTTGTGTCTTAAAGAGTCCTTGGCTATGCTAACTCGGGGACGCTTCGTATGTCATGTGCACTGCCTTGTACATGATGGTGTTGTACGATCGAGCCCATGTGGGCCCCACCACGAAAACTTCGGACGAAATCTCTATCATATGTTTGTTCCGACTTATTTTGCAAGTCAATCCTTTGTTTTGTTTTGAGTTGTGGTATTCGAGTTGCTTCAATGTCAAATGTTGATTCCATACCTTCCCTAAGTGGGGTTCTCATATTTCTATGTGAACACTAATCCTTCTTATTTATCGAGATTGTCATCCCAATTCTATTTTCATCCGGCGTGTTTCTCTTCAAGTAAATCCGATCATTTCAACATTCGCGAGATCAATTCTCAGTTCTTTGCAACGATGTTTGCTTCATCCGTCCCAAGTTGCCTTTGTTTTTCCCGCCCTCCCACCCTTTTTCTTCTTCAATGACTCAGACTTCTTAATCAAGTATCATTTTTATTGATGTGAAGAGTCTTCATTCCTTTCATTCAATGTTTTTAACCGGTGATTCTCAAGAAGATACTAACGGAGCTTCAAGTTATCATTATTCATTCTCTTTCTTCTCCGGTGGATTCAATTCAAGTGTTGTCAATCATATTCTTTCCTCGTTTCAAATGCTTTCTCATGCCGGTGCACCTCTTAATCATTCACTTCTCGCTATTCAATTGTTCTGGAGTGCTGAAGATATATCAAAGATTCAAGTTTCCATTCTCAATCCGTTCAAGCTATCTCGAGGGTGTTATATATTTTGAGCCATTTAATTCAACCGGCGCATTCTCTCTTTTAAATCATTCCAACGGTGTATCTTTCGAGTGGGCCCTAACCCACATGTCTTTTCCCAGGTTCTTACCTGACTCTTCTAGTTTTCCCGGAGCTAACCTAAATTGTTTAAAAAATGACGTAAGAATGAATTATCATCAGTCAAATGCCTTTCTCCATGATCTTTCAAATTCTTTTCATCGTTGGCTCAACCTTTCCAATTTTCATTCCGGAGTGCCTCAAAAATTCTCAGTGGTGGTTCTCGTCGTCATTCTCAACATTTGAAGACCGAAGAAGAGTTTTTCCTCCAAATCTTTTCCGTTCTCTCAAGGATTCGTGGTTCTAGCTTCATGATATCCTCTCATAATTGTTTGCGATTATGAGAATTCTTTTCATCCATCTTGAGCATTTCAAGAGTCTTTTCAGTTTGATTCCCCGAAGACCATCATTTCGGGTTTATTCATTCCAGCTTTCAACTCTCGTTCTCCAAATCTTACCGGTGCATCATTCAAGTATTCTCTTATCAGCTCGTGATCTATTCGTACTCATGTATCTAAATTCTCTCATGTATCTTCTTTCGTTTTCCAATTCTTCCCGGTGAATTGTGTCTTTGCTACTTTCCTTTTCAATTCTTACGGTGGTTCGTTCAAGAGTTCTCTTCATTCGTTATCATATCAATTCATTTGTTCTTTCCAAGCCTATGTGGATCGTTGAAGATCTTCTCAAGTTTGCGCTATATCTATCTTAATCATTTCTACGAGAATAAGTAGTATGCCAAATCCGTTGCTTGTCATCAATCTAAATTGGCGAGGGATGAGCATAACATAATTCTTATTCTTGATTCACCCAAATGATTAACTCTTTATTCCGGAGGCTCATCAAATTCTCGGTTTCACTTGATTCATCTTTTCTTTTCCCGAAGTTCCAAGCTCTCTCAATTTTCTCGTCATGAAGATCCATCTAATCATTGCAAGTCTTCACCTTGTGTTTTCAACTTCTCTTTCCTCTCATTTGACCATTCTTTTATTACCAGAGTTCTTCATGGAGGCTCTAAATGTTGGTTCATCAAGGACGTAATTCCTTCTCGAGGTGTTCATCGAGATTCTTTTCAGAGGAGCTCAAGTATTCTTCATCTTGCATTCCGAAGTGCAATTCTTTCTAACTTATCTTTTGAGATGGTGTTATGTCTTTCTTGACAATTTCCCTTCATGTTTCATGATTCAAAAGTTGTCAGGAATGAGATATTTAAACCCATCAATCTCTTCATTGGAGTTATATTGTGTCTTATTTCACCTAAAGCCTTCCCTAAGGAATGTTGATATTGTGGTGCTTATCAATGATTCAAGTTATCTCTCTATCATCTTGGTGGAAGAGGTTTTTTTCATCTCTTCTTTGTTCCCGATCAATCATTGCTTTCGATGGCAGAATTTCTCCTCAGTTTTGAGATATTTTCCATAAGCCCACTACAAGCGTTTTTGTTTTATTATTGGTTTTCCAACAACTCCATTTTAACCTTCTTCGAAGGGTGCTTTCCAAGCTCATTTGTGGCAGAAGTTGTCATTTTCTTCTCCATTTTGTTATTCCAATGATATATCTTCTATTCTTCCTTCCGGAGGCATTGTGTTGTTGCTCTCTTCGTCACATCAACTCATTTTGCCAAGATCATATTCTTTTCTAGCTAATCCATTTAACCGGAGTGTTGTCGTAATTGATCTTATCGTTCCTTGTACTTTTCGTTTCTATCGGAGTGCTTGTATGTACTTCTTGTCCATTGAAACCCTTTTCTTATGTTTGTCAACCTACAAGGTTCCCGTAATGCTCCTTGTTCCTCTTTTCTAATGGAGTATTCTAAACTTCGTTCATATCTGTTGTATTCTTTCCTCGAAATGGTTTAAACTTTCAAGGTTCTTTGGTTTCACTCGTTTTGTCAAAGAAGCAACTTAGTTTTACCTCTTCTCTTCCTCTTTCGTTTCTCTCCGGTGCCATCCTAGATCTCGGGACGAGATCCTCTTGTAGTGGCGGAGTGTTGTGACGCCCCAAGACCGGAGCTTCAGATGCCTTCCATATGTTCTGAGTTTAGCCGTGTGTTTCATTTGTGCATGCCCTTTTATTTTTGCATTGCATCATGTCATTTTTTAACTCAACTAAATAAATTGCATGGATCTTCGGTCCATTTAAATCGAGGGAGTTCACATGGTGAAATTCTCTTTATAACATATAAAAGCCTCTCAATACTATTAGGGAGCTATAATAAAAAATTTCCATTTTTTTGGAATTAACCATAACACACTTGCAAATTGTCCCAATGCCTTTGTTATCTCAATTCTTGGTCTCCAACTTCCCATATTTTTCTTTCATCACTTTCCGGAGCTCCACCTAAATTCTCAACATTTTTGGGCACTTCGAAAAACCTATCCTAGTTCAAACCTTTTGAATTAAATTCAAAGAAATTTGAATTCATTCTTTCAATCTTGGTCTTTCCTAATTTCTTGGATCAACACATTTTTGTGTGAGTCCAAGAAATTTAACCTCTTGCTCAAATTCGCTCACTAACCCTCTCTTTATATTTTCTTCTTCTATCTATTTTTTTTCTTTTCTCTTAATGGTAAAGAGAAGAGGGAAGGAGAGAGGAGCCCAGCCAGGCCTCTGGCCACTTGGGCCTCCTAGCAGCGCCGGCCTCCCAGGCCCATATGCCCCTCCTAAGCCCACCGAACCTTCCTAACCCTAGCGCGCACCCCACTCCCATCGATCATTCCCTCGTCCTCCTGCGCCGCCAGAGACCACGTACGCAGCCCGACCCCCTCATTTCCTTCCGCTCGATCTCCTCTCTCCCTTCGTCCTCCTCCTGCGTCGCACCTACAGCAGAGGGAGAGAAAGATAAGCTCTCCGCCTCTGCCGCCCGCTCTCCGGTCCGTCGCCGCCCTGTGCGCGCGATCATGTCGGCCTCCCCGTCCTCAGCTCCTCCTCCACCTCGCCTTGGCGCGCGAGCCCCGCGCCCCGCCTCCTCCTTCCACCAGCGCCTCCGGCGATGGCCGCCGCTGCTGAGCCCCAACCTCTGGAAGCCCCTGCTGCGAGTCCGCCGCCCTGCTTCTTCCTCGTCAACGGCGAGCCACGCCGTCCCTGACCACAGCAAGACCGCCGCTCCGGCCATGTTCTTCCTCAGATCCGGCGACCTTCGCCTTGAACCCGCTGTCTCCGTCCCATTCTGGGCCTGCTCCACGCAGTCCCTCCTCTGCCTTGGCCTCGCCAAGCCCCGGCTCGCCGGAGCGCCGCCAGGCGCCTGCGTCCTCGCCAAGTCCGTCACCACCTCTTGCCTCGTCCATCTCCGCTCGGTACATGGTGTCGAAGACCAGCAGCTCTGTCCGCCTCCGTGCGCCTCACTTGTTGCATGCCTCTGTCACGAGCGCCTCGTCAAGTTCGTGGTTCGCCTGGGCCGACCTTTCCCTTCGCGTGCACAACCAACTGGCCTCGTCTCCCTCCATTCCGCTGCTGCACTGGAACCTGCCAAGACCACGACGACCATCAACATGTACCCCCGGTCGGCTACCTCCACGCCAAGTACGACTACACCATGGTGATACGTGAACGACTACACGGCTATGATAATTGTACCTCTACATCCTGGAATCGCTAAGTACCGCACCGAGACGCAAGTACAACAAGGAACCTCGAAGGACTTGGATGCGCCAAGTCCCTCTCCGACACGTGTATGACTACCGTCGCCGAAAACCCATGAACCAAAAACTTCAAGTTCGACTACCGTTGCAAGGACGAGATCGGCAAGTCCGAAAACCCAAGTACCACGACGCCGAGTACCCCTACGCGTGAAGACGCCAAGACCATTTCGGGATTCACCAAATACCGCTACCGATGACTCGAACATCTACGGAAACTCATGCAACTATGAACGTGAACGACTACCATCGACCCCAAGTTACTCAGATTCGTCAAGTTCCTCTTTGAAACGTGTACCACTAGCATCGAGGACCGTTAGTACTGCTACTTCCACGAACATCCCGAGAACGTCTACTTCCCCTACACCGCATCGAACTCGAACCGCTCTGATAACGCACGCTTCGAAGGTATAACCCCGAAACGACTGCCCATGAACGAATGCATGTGTGATGTATGAGATGCTCGTGCTTGCACCGTGCTCGAATTGTCGGTGCACGTTGCCCCTCTTTTGCCTTGTCACCGACATGTGGAAACCCGGTAACTGGGATCACCCCACCACCTTTTGCATGCTCCCGTCACTTTTCCTTTTACACCGGTATCTCCATGAGCTACCGGAACCAATATGTTGCCGTGGCATCATTTTTGAATTTGTTGCCGTGGCGCCCTTTAGTTTCCGCCACGATGACAAATGCTTCATAAAATGCTCTTATCAACATTTTCATAATTTTTGCATAACACTTGAACATGTCATCCGCATCATGATAACAACAATTAAAATGGTTTAAATTGTTGTTTGCCTTAAATTGCTAAATGCATATGCGGTTTTACCAGAATTGTTGTTTAGCGTTCCGGCCTCATTTAAACTTGCCTAAATAGATAATTTCTTTATGCTTCTCCTCTTGCCATGTTTAACAACATTTAATATTGTTGAGTACCTAAACGAGAGAGAACTAAATACTTGTTGTGGTGTTTCATCAATATGCAACTCGTTGCATATTGAGCTCCACTTAATTTGTAATATTGTTTGTGCACTTTGCCATGCCATGCCTCTTTAAACCGGACATCCATCATACTTGGTTGTGCATCATGCCATGTTTATGTGGTGGTTGTTTACTATGTTGTTTGCTTCTTTCCAGTGTTGCTTCTTCGGGTTAGTTCCGATAATGTCGCGTTGTGAGGATTCGTTCGACTACGTCCGTTTGCCTTCTTCATGGACTCGTTCTTCTTCCTTACGGGATCTCAGGCAAGATATCCATACACTCGAAATCACTTCTATCTTTGCTTGCTAGTTGCTCGCTCTTTTGCTATGTCGCGATACCTACCACTTGCTATATCATGCCTCCCATATTGCCATGAAAAGCCTCTAACCCACCTTGTCCTAGCAAACCGTTGTTTGGCTATGTTACCGCTTTGCTCAGCCCCTCTTATAGCGTTGCTAGTTGCAGGTGAAGATGGAGTTTGTTCCTTGTTGGAACAAGGTTATTCTTGGGATATCACAATATCTCTTATTTACTTTAATGCACCTATATACTTGGTAAAGGGTGGAAGGCTCGGCCTTATGCCTGGTGTTTTGTTCCACTCTTGCCGCCCTAGTTTCCGTCATACCGGTGTTATGTTCCTTGATTTTGCATTCATTATGCGGTTGGGTTATAATGGGAACCCCTTAACAGTTCACCTTGAATAAAACTCTTCCAGCAAGGCCCAACCTTGGTTTTACCATTTGCCTCACCTAAGCCTTTTTCCCTCAGGTTTCCGAAGCCCGAGGGTCATCTTTATTTTAAACCCTCGGGCTAGTGCTCCTCTGAGTGTTGGTCCAAAACAGAGCCACTTGCAGCGCCACCTCGGGGAAACTTGAGGGTTGGTTTTAGTTGTACGTAGTGTTCATCCGGTGTGCCCTGAGAACGAGATATGTGCAGCTCCTATCGGGATTTGTCGGCACATCCAGGCGGCTTTGCTGGTCTTGTTTTACCATTGTCGAAATGTCTTGTAACCGGGATTTCGAGTTTGATCGGGTCTTCCTGGGAGAAGGAATATCCTTTATTGACTGTGAGAGCTTGTGATGGGCTAAGTTGGGACACCCCTGCAGGGTTTTGAACTTTCGAAAGCCGTGCCTGCGGTTATGGGCAGATGGGAATTTGTTAATGTTCGGTTGTAGAGAACTTGACACTTAACTTAATTAAAAATGCATCAACCGCGTGTGTAGCCGTGATGGTCTCTTTCCGGCGGAGTCCGGGAAGTGAACACGGTTCTAGGGTTATGTTTGAACGTAAGTAGTTTCAGGATCACTTCTAATTTCACGACCGTTTCTTTGCTTCTCTTCTCGCTCTCATTTGCGTATGTTAGCCACCATATATGCTAGTGTGTGCTGTAGCTCCACCTCATTACCTTTTCCTACCCATAAGCTTAAATAGTCTTGATCTCGTGGGTGTGAGATTGCTGAGTCCCCGTGACTCGCAGATTACTTCAAACAGTTGCAGGTGCCGATGATAAGTGTGCAGGTGACGCAACCGAGCTCAAGGAGGAGCTCGATGAAGATCATGTTCGTTGTGTTGTTTCGTTTCCAGTTGATCAGTAGTGGAGCCCAGTCGGGGCGATCGGGGATCTTTTGCATTAGGGGTAGTCTTCTTTTATTTTGGTTCCGTAGTCGAACCTTGATTTTATTCTGGATGATGTAATGCTATATTTATATATTGTGTGAAGTCGCGATTGTAAGCAAACTCTTTATCCCTCTCTTATTTAGTACATGGGATGTGTAAAGATTACCCCTCTTGCGACACGCCTACAATGCGGTTATGCTTCTAAGTCGTGCTCCGACACATGGGAGATATAACCGCATCGTGGGTGTGACACTTTGCTACTAAATACTTTGCTGCTGATATTAAGTCTTTTAGGTGCGGTTTAATTGACAACTCAACTGTTAATACTTGAGAATATTCTTTGGCTCCCCTTGTGTCGAATCAATAAATTTGGGTTGAATACTCTACCCTTGAAAACTGTTGCGATCCCATATACTTGTGGGTTATCAAGACTATTTTCTGGCGCTGTTGCCAGGGAGCATAGCTCTATTCTTTGAGTCACTTGGGATTTATATCTGTTGATCACTATGAGGAACTTGAAAGATGAAAGAACCAAGATTTTTCCCTCAACTACGAGGTGAGGTAAGGAACTGCCATCTAGTTCTGCACTTGATTCGCCTTCTATTTTGAGTAAACTTGTGACACCTACACCTGCTATTGATTCTGATATGTCGCGTGTTATTGATGACGCCACTTCTGCTATGCATGATGCTTATGATGAAACTAAGTCTATGCTTGATAATACTTTGCCACTAGGTGAATTTCTTGATTAACAACTTGCTAAGGTTAGAGAGAATGAAATTATTGAAACAGATAATATTGATGAAAGTGATGATGAAGATTCTCCCCCTAGAGAAAATCAATATGAAGATCTAAAAGTTATTGATGTGTCCCCTATTAAATATTTGTTTTGCAATATGAATCTTGATAATGATGGGACTGAATATGATCCACCTTTACCTAGAAGGAGTTCTAAGAATTCGGAATTTGTTGATCTTGATGCTAAATTTGATAAAAGTGGGATTGAAGAAATTAAAACCCTAGATGTTGGTAAATCCACTATTATGGATTTCAAGGAATTTAACTATGAAAATTGCTCTTTGATTGATTGTATTTCCTTGTTGCAATCCGTGCTAAATTCTCCTCATGCTTATAGTCAAAATAAAGCGTTTACTAAACATATCGTTGATGCCTTGATGCAATCTTATGAAGAAAAACTTGAATTGGAAGTTTCTATCCCTAGAAAACTTTATGAGGAGTGGGAACCAACTATTAAAATTAAAATTAAATATCATGAATGCGATGCTTTATGTGATTTGGGTGCTAGTATTTCCACGATTTCAAAGACTTTGTGTGATTTGTTAGGTTTCCGTGATTTTGATGATTGCTCTCTAAACTTGCACCTTGCGGATTCCACTATTAAGAAACCTATGGGAAGAATTAATGATGTTCTTATTGTTGCAAATAGGAATTATGTACACGTAGATTTTATTGTTCTTGACATAGATTGCAATCTTTCATGTCCTATTATTCTCGGTAGACCTTTCCTTAGAACGATTGGTGCAATTATTGATATGAAGGAAGGAAATATTAGATTCCAATTTCCATTAAGGAAAGGCATGGAACACTTTCCTAGAAATAAAATTAAATTACCTTATGAATCTATTATGAGAGCCACTTATGGATTGCCTACCAAAGATGGCAATACATAGATCTATTCTTGCTTGTTATGCCTAGCTAGGGGCGTTAAACGATAGCGCTTGTTGGGAGGCAACCCAATTTTATTTTTATTCCTTGTTTTTGCTCCTGTTTAGTAATAAATAATTTATCGAGCCTCTGTTTTGGTTGTGTTTTTGTGTTTAATTAGTGTTTGTGCCAAGTAGAACCGTTGGGAAGACTTGGGGAAAGTTTTGTTGAACTTGCTGTAAAAAACAGAAACTTTAGCGCTCACGAGAACTACTGCCATTTTTATTTGGAAAGTGCTATTTAGTTAATTATTTTTGAATATGATTAATAGACAAATTCCTCACGTCCAACAATTTATTTTAGAATTTGTGGGGTTCCAGATCTTGCGCTATCTACATATTACTACAGACTGTTCTGTTCTTGACAGATTCTGTTTTTCGTGTGTTGTTTGCTTATTTTGATGAATCTATGGCTAGTAAAATAGTTTATAATCCATAGAGAAGTTGGAATACAGTAGGTTTAACACCAGTATAAATAAAGAATGAGTTCATTACAGTACCTTGAAGTGGTCTTTTGTTTTCTTTCGCTAATGGAGCTCACGAGTTTTCTACTTTAAGTTTTGTGTTGTGAAGTTTTCAAGTTTTGGGTGAATTCTTTTGATGGATTACGGAACAAGGAGTGGAAAGATCCTAAGCTTTGGGATGCCCATGGCACCCCCAAAATAATCCAAGGACACCAAGAAGTCAAAGCTTGGGGATGCCCCGGAAGGCATCCCCTCTTTCGTCCACTTCCATCGGTAATTTACTTGGAGCTATATTTTTATTCACCAACATGATATGTGTTTTGCTTGGAGCGTCTTGTATTATTTGTGTATTTGTGCTTTAGTATGCCACAATCATCCTTGCTGTACACACCTTTTGAGAGAGCCATACATGAATTAAAATTTGATAGAATACTCGATGTGCTTCACTTATATCTTTTGAGCTAAGTAGTTTTACTCTATGTGCTTCACTTATATCTTTGGAGCTAAGTAGTTTTGCTCTATGTGCTTCAGTTATATCTTTTGAGCTATGTAGTTTTGCTCTATGTGCTTCACTTATATCTTTTGAGCATTATGATTTTGCTCTATGTGCTTCACTTAGATCTTTTAGAGCATGGTGGTGGATTTGTTTTAAAGAAACTATTGATCTCTCATGCTTCACTTAAATTATTTTGAGAGTCTCTTAATAGCATGGTAATTTGCTTAATAATAATATGCTTGGTATTCAAGATTTGTGAAACTTTCTTTTGAGTGTGTTGAATACTAAGAAAAGATTGAAGCATGATAATTGTTTTGAGATATGGAGGTGATAATACTAAAGTCATGCTAGTTGAGTAGTTGTGAATTTAAATAATACTTGTGTTAAAGTTTGTGATTCCCGTAGCATGCATGTATGGTGAACCGTTATGTGATGAAGTCGGGGCATGATTTATTTATTGATTGTCTTCCTTATGAGTGGCGGTCGGGGACGAGCGATGGTCTTTTCCTACCAATCTATCCCCCTAGGAGCATGCGCGTAATACTTTGCTTTGATAACTTCTAGATTTTTGCAATAAGTATATGAGTTCTTTATGACTAATGTTGAGTCCATGGATTATATGCACTCTCACCCTTCCACCTTTGCTATCCTCTCTAATACCGCGCACCTTTCGCCGGTATCATACACCTACCATATACCTTTCTCAAAACAGCCAACATACCTACCTATTATGGCATTTCCATAGCCATTCCGAGATATATTGCCATGCAACTTTCCACCATCTAGTTCATCATGACAAATTCATCATTGTCATATTTCTTAGCATGATCATGTAGTTGACATAGTATTTGTGGCAAAGCCACCGTTCATATTTTTTTCATACTTGTCACTCTTGATTCATTGCATATCCCGGTACACCGCCGGAGGCATCCATATAGAGTTATACTTTGTTTTAGAATTGAGTTGTAATCATTGAGTTGTAAATAAATAAAAGTGTGATGATCATCATTCAATAGAGCATTGTCCCAAAAAAAGAGAAAGGCCAAAGAAAAAAAAGGCCCAAAAAACAAAGAAAATAAATAAAAAGGGACAATGTTACTATCTTTTTACCACACTTGTGCTTCAAAGTAGCACCATGATCTTCATAGTAGAGAGCCTCTCATGTTATCACTTTCATATACTAGTGGGAATTTTACATTATAGAACTTGGCTTGTATATTCCAATGATGGGCTTCCTCAAATTGCCCTAGGTCTTCATGAGCAAGCAAGTTGGATGCACACCCACTTAGTTTCTTTTTGAGCTTTCATATACTTATAGCTGTAGTGCATCCGTTGCATGGCAATCCCTACTCACTCATATTGATATCTATTGATGGGCATCTCCATAGCCCGTTGATATGCCTAGTTGATGTGAGACTATCTTCTCCTTTTTGTCTTCTCCACAACCACCATTCTATTCCGCCTATAGTGCTATATCCATGGCTCACGCTCATGTATTGCGTGAAGATTGAAAAAGTTAGAGTATGAAACAATTGCTTGGCTTGTCATCAGGGTTGTGCATGATTTAAATACTTTGTGTGGTGAAGATAGAGCATAGCCAGACTATATGATTTTGTAGGGATAACTTTCTTTGGCCATGTTATTTTGAGAAGACATAATTGCTTTGTTAGTATGCTTGAAGTATTATTATTTTTACGTCAATATAAACTTTTGTCTTGAATCTTTCGAATCTGAATATTCATATCACAATTAAGAAGATTTGCATTGAAATTATGCCAAATAGCACTCCGCATCAAAAATTCTCTTTTTATCATTTACCTACTCGAGGACGAGCAGGAATTAAGCTTGGGGATGCCTGATACGTCTCCAACGTATCTATAATTTTTGATTGCTCCATGCTATATTATCTACTGTTTTGGACTATATTGGGCTTTATTTTCCACTTTTATATTATTTTTGGGACTAACCTATTAACCGGAGGCCCAGCCCAGAATTGCTGTTTTTTGCCTATTTCAGTGTTTCGGAGAAACAGAATATCAAAAGGAGTCCAAACGGAATAAAACCTTCGGGAACGTGATTTTCTCACCGAATGTGATCCAGGAGACTTGGACCCTACTCCAAGGAGTCAAAGAGGAGGTCACGAGGGTGGGGCCCCCCTAAGGCGCGCCCCTGCCTCGTGCGCCCCTCGGTGCTCCACCGACGTACTCCTTCCTCCTATATATATCTATGTACCCCCAAACGATCAGAAGAGGAGCCAAAAACATAATTCCACCGCCGCAACTTTCTGTATCCACGAGAACCCATCTTGGGGCCTGTTCCGGAGCTCCGCCGGAGAGGGTCATCATCACGGAGGGCTTCTACATCATCATAGCCCCTCCGATGAAGTGTGAGTAGTTTACCTCAGACCTTCGGGTCCATAGTTAGTAGCTAGATGGCTTCTTCTCTCTTTTTGGATCTCAATACAAAGTTCTCCCCCTCTCTTGTGGAGATCTATTCAATGTAATCTTCTTTTTGTGGTGTGTTTGTTGAGATCGATGAATTGTGGGTTTATGATCAAGTCTATCTATGAATAATATTTGAATCTTCTCTGGATTCTTTTATCTATGATTGGTTATCTTTGCAAGTCTCTTCGAATTATCCGTTTGGTTTGGCCAACTAGATTGGTAGTTCTTGCCATGGGAGAAGTGCTTAGCTTTGGGTTCGATCTTGCGGTGTCCTTTCCCAGTGAGAGAAGGGGCAGCAAGGCACATATTACATCGTTGCCATCGAGGATAACAAGATGTGGTTTATCATATTGCATGAATTTATCTCTCTACATCATGTCATCTTGCTTAAGGCGTTACTCTGTTTTTAACTTAATACTCTAGATGCATGCTGGATAGTGGTCGATGAGTGGAGTAATAGTAGTAGATGCAAAATCGTTTTGGTCTACTTGTCACGGACGTGATGCCTATATACATGATCATGCCTAGATATTCTCATAACTATGCTCAATTCTGTCAATTGCTCAACAGCAATTTGTTCACCCACCGTAGAATACTTATGCTCTTGATAGAAGCCACTAGTGAAACCTATGGCCCCCGGGTCTATTCTCATCATATCAATCTCCATCACTTTAATCTTGCTTTGCTTTTTTACTTTGCCTTTACTTTTTACTTTGCATCTTTATACCAAAATACCAAAAAATATTATATCTTTCAGATCTCACTCTCGTAAGTGACCATGAAGGGATTGACAACCCCTAATCACGTTGGTTGCGAGTAGCTATCGTTTTGTGCAGGTACGAGGGACTTGAGCGTGGCCTCCTACTGGATTGATACCTTGGTTCTCAAAAACTGAGGGAAATACTTACGCTACTCTGCTGCATAATCCCTTCCTCTTTGGGGAAAACCAACACAAGCTCAAGACGTAGCAGGAATAGTAGGGGGTGGTGAGGCCTCTGCGGCAGCATAGCCGGCCACGGGAGGCAGGAGCATGCGGCACGACCGGCACTGCTTTGGGCGGCTGGAGCAAGAAGACCAGAGGTTGAAGAAGCACTACAGCCGTTGGATGGACATTGTACGATCACTGGAGCTAGAATCGTTCATATTGACTAAAGTTGACAAAGGCCCCCGTCCCAGTCAACTTAGTAGGCCCACAAGTCAGCCTCCCACCATGGTGGGTCCCAGCTAGCAGGGGGAGTATTCATTTTTTTGTGCGTAATAAGGAGGCACTTCCGGTGGGTCCGAGCTGACAGCGGGGGGAACATTTTTTTCACGAAATACGCTGGCCCGTCCGGTGGGTCCAAGCAGTCAGGGGGGAAACATTTTTTCGCGAAATAAGGTAGCCCGTCCGGTGGGTCCCTGCTGTAAGGTGGAGGAATAATTATTTTGCATGTAATAAGGAGGCACTTCCTTGCGGCCGCCTAGACCCAGCTGTCAGCCTCTCCACATACAGTACTCTTCCGATGGAAGTCGGTCGTTGACCACATTGACCACGCCGCGCCAAGAGCACCAGGGCGGTGGTCTGGACGACGGCGAGGCCTAGGAAGGGGACGACGCGGAGCCAGGGAAGACGCAGCAGTGGAAGCCCACGCGGAGAGGAGTACGAGGGTTCACTGGTTCGCCTCCAGTGTGAGGCTGCCGTCACCGCAGAATAATAGGGGGTGTGGGTGAGTAGAGGGATGGCCTGGCCAACGGTGGGAGTAGTATGGGGGCGATGACGCCTCCGCAGCAGCACAGCCGGCCACGGGAGGCAGGAGCAGGCGGCACGACCGGCACTGCTTTAGGCGGCTCGACCAAGAAGACCAGAGGTTGAAGAAGCACTACGGCCGTTGGATGGACATCGTACGGTCACTGAAGCTAGAAACATTTATTATTGACTAAGTTGACAAAGCCCTTCGCTCCAACTTAGTAGACCCACAGGCCAGCCTCCGAAACGGTGCGCCCCAGATGTCAGGGGGAGGAATCATTTTTTGGGCGGCCGAAGCTAAGAATATCCGAGATTGAAGAAGAAGCATGACATCCGTTGGATAGACATCCAACAGCAACTGCTGCTAGAACCGTGTGTTGACTATAATATGTTGGCAAAGCCTTACATACGCGTCAACTTATTTTTTTAGGGGACGCGTCACTTAGTAGGCCCACAAGTGTGTGGCAGAGAACTTATAGCCCATTTGCGTTTTGTAAGAATATACAGCCCATTTTGGAATTCTAATGAAATTTACAACAACCCATTTACAGTTTGTTAAAAGTACAACCCATTTTCTAGCTAGGACAATGATTAATAATTTCAACCAACCGTTGAAGACAGAATTCAATACAATTTCCCATATTTTGATGGGCTCCGAAATATTTTTATCCCGAAATTTCTAGTCAGATTAAATATCAATTTGTATTACGTAAAAATCCAACGAAACATTGCACGTGCAACAATGAAAATTTAAGATTTTCAAAATCCATAAATAATATTTTATAAACTAATTTCATGTTTGGTGCATTTTTTTATAGTTACTGCCCAGTTTTATAATTACATCCCATTTATTATTTTTAAAGCCCATTTTCCTGTTAAGCCTAATGCATCCCTCCTAGGAAAGATTTGCAGCCCAGCGGGGCGGAGAATAACAAGTTGACCTTGCCTGGGTATTCCTCAAAAAGACGTATAGCTGGGCTAGCCATTGCTACGTCTTGAGTTTGCGTTGGTTTTCCCCAAAGAGAAAGGGATGATGCAGCAGAGTAGCGTAAGTATTTCCCTCAGTTTTTGAGAACCAAGGTATCAATCCATTAGGAGGCCACACTCAAGTCCCTCGTACCTGCACAAAGCGATAGCTACTCGCAACCAACGCGATTAGGGGTGGTCAAGCCCTTCACGGTCACTTACGAGAGTGAGATCTGATAGATAGAATATTTTTGGTATATTTGATATAAAGATGCAAAGTAAAAAGTAAAAGCAAAGTAAAAAAGCAAAACAATATAAAAGTGATGGAGATTGATATGATGGGAATAGACCCAGGGGCCATAGTTTCACTAGTGGCTTCTCTCAAGAGCATAAGTATTCTACGGTGGGTGAACAAATTACTGTTGAGCAATTGATAGAATTGTGCATAATTATGAGAATATCTAGGCATGATCATGTATATAGGCATCACATCCGTGACAAGTAGACCGAAACGATTCTGCATCTACTACTATTACTCCACTCATCGACCGCTATCCAGCATGCATCTAGAGTATTAAGTTAAAAACAGAGTAACGCCTTAAGCAAGATGACATGATGTAGAGAGATAAATTCATGCAATATGAAATAAACCCCATCTTGTTATCCTCGATGGCAACGATACAATACGTGCCTTTCTGCCCCTTCTGTCACTGGGTAAGGACACCGCAAGATCGAACCCAAAGCTAAGCACTTCTCCCATGGCAAGAACTACCAATCTAGTTGGCCAAACCAAACAGATAATTCGAAGAGACTTGCAAAGATAACCAATCATGCATAAAAGAATTCAGAGAAGATTCAAATATTATACATAGATAGACTTGATCATAAACCCGCAATTCATCGGTCTCAACAAACACACCACAAAAAGAAGATTACATCGAATAGATCTCCACAAGAGAGGGGGAGAACTTCGTATTGAGATTCAAAGAGAGAGAAGAAGCCATCTAGCTACTAACTATGGACCCGAAGGTCTGAGGTAAACTACTCACACTTCATCGGAGGGGCTATGATGATGTAGAAGCCCTCCGTGATGACGGCCCTCTTCCGGCGGAGCTCCGGAACAGGCCCCAAGATGGGATCTCGTGGATACAGAAAGTTGCGGCTGTGGAATTAGGTTTTTGGCTCCTGTTCTGATCGTTTGGGGGTATGTGTGTATATATAGGAGGAAGGAGTACGTCGGTGGAGCACCGAGGGGCCCAAGAGGCAGGGGCGCGCCCTAGGGGCGCCCCCACCCTCGTGACCACCTCTTTGATCCCTTGCAGTAGGGTCCAAGTCTCCTGGATCATGTTCGGTGAGAAAATCACGTTTCTGAAGATTTTATTCCGTTTGGAATCCGTTTGATATTCTGTTTATCCGAAACACTGAAATAGGCAAAAACGGCAATTCTGGGTTGGGCCTCCGGTTAATAGGTTAGTCCCAAAAATAATATAAAAGTGGAAAATAAAGCCCAATATAGTCCAAAACAGTAGATAATATAGCATGGAGCAATCAAAAATTATAGATATGTTGGAGACGTATCAGGCATCCCCAAGCTTAATTCCTGCTCGTCCTCGAGTAGGTAAATGATAAAAAGAGATTTTTTGATGCGGAGTGCTACTTGGCATAATTTCAATGCAAATCTTCTTAATTGTGGTATGAATATTCAGATTAGAAAGATTCAAGACAAAATTTATATTGACATAGAAAATAATAATACTTCAAGCATACTAACAAAGCAATTATGTCTTCTCAAAATAACATGGCCAAAGAAAGTTATCCCTACAAAATCATATAGTCTGGCTATGCTCCATCTTCCCCACACAAAGTATTTAAATCATGCACAACCCCGATGACAAGCCAAGCAATTGTTTCATACTCTAACTTTTTCAAAACTTTTTCAATCTTTACGCAATACATGAGCGTGAGCCATGGATATAGCACTATAGGCGGAATAGAATGGTGGTTGTAGAGAAGACAAAAAGGAGAAGATAGTCTCACATCGACTAGGCGTATCAACGGGCTATGGAGATGCCCATCAATAGATATCAATGTGAGTGAGTAGGGATTGCCATGCAACGGATGCACTAGAGCTATAAATGTATGAAAGCTCAACAAAAGAAACTCGTGGGTGTGCATCCAACTTGCTTGCTCACGAAGACCTAGGGCAATTTGAGGAAGCCCATCATTGGAATATACAAGCCAAGTTCTATAACGTAAAATTCCCACTAGTATATGAAAGTGACAACATATGAGGCTCTCTATATGAAGAACATGGTGCTACTTTGAAGCACAATATATGAGACTTGCTATATCATGGTGCTACTTTGAAGCACAAGTGTGGAAAAAAGGATAGTAGCATTGCCCCTTTTTTTTGGGCCTTCTTTTTTTTATTTGGCCTTTCCCTTTTTTGGGACAATGCTTTATTGAATGATGATCATCACACTTCTATTTATTTACAACTCAATGATTACAACTCGATACTAAAACAAAGTATGACTCTATATGAATGCCTCTGGCGGTGTACCGGGATATGCAATGAATCACGAGTGACAAGTATGAAAGAATTATGAACGGTGGCTTTGCCACAAATACTATGTCAACTACATGATCATGCTAAGCAATATGAAAATGATGGATGTGTCATGATGAACTAGATGGTGGAAGGTTGCATGGCAATATATCTCGGAATGGCTATGGAAATGCCATAATAGGTAGGTATGGTGGCTGTTTTGAGGAAGGTATATGGTAGGTGTATGATACCGGTGAAAGTTGCGTGGTATTAGAGAGGCTAGCAAGGGTGGAAGGGTGGGAGTGCGTATAATCCATGGACTCAACATTAGTCATAAAGAACTCATATACTTATTGCAAAAATTTAGAAGTTATCAAAGCAAAGTATTACGTGCATGCTCCTAGGGGGATAGATTGGTAGGAAAAGACCATCGCTCGTCCCCGACCGCCACTCATAAGGAACACAATCAATAAATAAATCATGCTCCGACTTCATCACATAACGGTTCACCATACGTGCATGCTACGGGAATCACAAACTTCAACACAAGTATTCTTTAAATTCACAATTACTCAACTAGCATGACTTTAATATTATTACCTCCATATCTCAAAACAATTATCATGCTTCAATATTTTCTTAGTATTCAACACACTCAAAAGAAAGTTTCACAAATCTTGAATACCAAGCATATTATTATTAGGCAAATTACCATGCTATTAATAGACTCTCAAATTAATTTAAGTGAAGCGTGAGAGATCAATAGTTTTTTTAAACGAATCCACCACCGTGCTCTAAAAGATCTAAGTGAAGCACATAGAGAAAAATTATCTAGCTCAAAAGATATAAGTGAAGCACATAGAGAAAAATTATCTAGCTCAAAAGATATAAGTGAAGCTCATAGAGTAAAATTATCTAGCTCAAAAGATATAAGTGAAGCTCATAGAGTAAAATTATCTAGCTCAAAAGATATAAGTGAAGCACATAGAGTATTCTATCAAATTTTAATTCATGTATGGCTCTCTCAAAAGGTGTGTACAACAAGGATGATTGTGGCATACTGACAAACAAAGACACAAATAACACAAGACGCTCCAAGCAAAACACATATCATGTTGGTAAATAAAAATATAGCTCCAAGTAAATTACCGATGGAAGTGGACGAAAGAGGGGATGCCTTCCGGGGGCATCCCCAAGCTTTGACTTTTTGGTGTCCTTGGATTATCTTGGGGGTTCCATGGGCATCCCCAAGCTTAGGCTCTTGCCACTCCTTGTTCCATGATCCATCAAAAGAATTCACCCAAAACTTGAAAACTTCACAACACAAAACTCAAAATAGAAAACTCGTGAGCTCCGTTAGCAAAAGAAAACAAAAGACCACTTCAAGGTACTGTAATGAACTCATTCTTTATTTATATTGGTGTTAAACCTACTGTATTCCAACTTTTATATGGATTATAAACTATTTTACTAGCCATAGATTCATCAAAATAAGCAAACAACACACGAAAAACAGAATCTGTCAAAAACAGAACAGTCTGTAGTAATCTGTAGCTAGCGCAAGATCTGGAACCCCAAAAATTCTAAAATAAATTTCTGGACGTGAGGAATTTATCTATTAATAATCTGAAAAAAAGAATTAACTAAATAGCACTCTTCAAATAAAAATGACAGCAGTTCTCGTGAGCGCTAAAGTTTCTGTTTTTTTACAGCAAGTTCAACAAGACTTTCCCCAAGTCTTCCCAACGGTTCTACTTGGCACAAACACTAATTAAACACAAAAAACACAACCAAAACAGAGGCTAAATAATTTATTTATTACTAAACAGGAGCAAAAAGCAAGGAATAAAAATAAAATTGGGTTGCCTCCCAACAAGCGCTATCGTTTAACGCCCCTAGCTAGGCAAAACAAGCAAGGATATATCTAAGTATTGCAATCTTGATTCTTAATTCTTTTAGCGATTTATGCTCGAATCCGGGAGGTTCCTTACGTTTCCCTTCATATTCAGAGATCTTGAGATCTAAAGAATCCAACCACTTATTGCAAAGAGTAATCAACATATTCATGTGGTGAAGATTTAAGCTAACACTCTTAAGAGGTTCAAGAGATTTCTGTAAAATCTTCTTCCTTCCCTCTCCCTCTCCAAATAGGAAAAGGAGGAGTCCTACTCTCGGAGTAGGACTCCCCCCTTGGGCGATCCTCCTCCTCTTGGCCGGCCCTCTCCTCCCCTCCTTTATATACGGAGGAGAGGGGCACCCCATATACACAACAATTGATCCCTTGGATCTTTTAGCCGTGTGTGGTGCCCCTCTCCACCATAGTCCACCTCGATAATATCATAGCGGTGCTTAGGCGAAGCCCTGCGACGGTAGAACATCAACATCGTCACCACGCCGTCGTGTTGACGGAACTCTCCCTCAAAGCTCGGCTGGATCAGAGTTCGAGGGACGTCATTGAGTTGAACGTGTGCAGAACTCGGAGGTATCGTGCGTTCGGTACTTGATCGGTCGGATTGTGAAGACGTACGACTACATCAACCGCGTTGTGCTAACACTTCCGCTTTCGGTCTATGAGGGTACGTGGACACACTCTCCCCTCTAGTTGCTATGCATCACCATGATCTTGCGTGTGCGTAGGAAAATTTTGAAATTACTATGTTCCCCAACAAGAAAGGGTATTAAAGATGAAGATGTTAAGAATTTACCACCTATTGAAGAGATACATGGTATTGATAACCCGACACAGGTAGTAAAGGTAAATTCTCTCTATACATTTAATAAGGTTGAAATCCCATCTACTAAGTTTGCTAGCCAATGCTTGGATGAGTTTGATAATTTTATTGTTAAACAAGAAGACTTCAATGCTTATGTTGGTAAAAAATTGAAAAATAATGCTTATATGATTGAACACTTGAGTGATTATATGTCTAGAGTTAAAGGTGAACTTAAGCTTATTAGTAAACATGCTTCTATGGTTACCACTCAAGTAGAACAAGTGCTTAAAGCCAAGATGATTTGCTCAATGAATTAAATAATAAGAAAAATTATGATGCTGCTAGAGTTGTGACTAGAGGGGGTAAAATGACTCAGGAACCTTTGTATCCTGAGGTCCATCCTAAGAGAGTTGAGCAAGATTCTCAGAGAACTAATGTTGATGCACCTAGTCCTTCTAAGAAGAAGAAAAATAAAAATGATAGGACTTTGCATGCTGCTAGTGAACCTGTTGTTGACACACCTGAGAACCCCAATGATATTTCTATTTCTGATGCTGAAACACAATCTGGTAATGAACATGAACCTAGTGATAATATTAATGATGATGTTCATGTTGATGCTCAACCTAGCAATAACAATGATGTAGAGATTGAACCTGCTATTGATCTTGATAGCCCACAATCAAAGAATCAACGTTATGATAAGAGAGACTTCGTTGTTAGGAAGAACGGTAAAGAAAGAGAACCATGGGTTCAGAAACCCATGCCTTTTCCTCCTAAACCATCCAAGAAAAAGGATGATGAAGATTTTGAGCACTTTGCTGAAATGATTAGACCTATCTTTTTGCGTATGTGTTTGACTGATATGCTTAAAATGAATCCTTATGCTAAGTATATGAAAGATATTGTTACAAATAAAAGAAAGATACCGAAAGCTGAAATTTCCACCATGCTTGCCAATTATACTTTTAAAGGTGGAATACCAAAGAACTAGGAGATCAAGGAGTACCAACTATACCATGCTCCATTAAAAGAAACTATGTTAAAACTGCTTTTTGTGATCTTGGAGCCGGTGTTAGTGTTATGCCTCTCTCTTTATATCGTAGACTTTATTTGAATAAGTCACCTACTAAAATATCTTTGAAAATGGCTGATAAATCAACTGCTACACTTGTCGGTATTTGTGAGGATGTGCCTGTTGTGGTTGCAAACGTTACTATTTTAATAGACTTTGTTATTCTTGATATTCTCGAGGACGATAGTATGTCGATTATCCTTGGTAGACCCTTTTTGAATACTGCAGGGGCTGTTATTGATTGCAACAAGGGCCATGTCACTTTTCATGTTAATGGTAATGAGCATACAGTACACTTTCCGAGGAAACAGCCTCAAGTCAGCAGTATCAATTCTATTGGAAAATTTTCAACGATCACTATTGGAGGTTTTGAATTCCCTATTCCTACTGTCAAGAAGAAATATGATATTCTTATTGTTGGGGGCATGCATATCCCCGTTGAGGTAACTTAGTGTCATTAGAAAATTCTCCGGTTTCATGTTATTCGGAAAGAGTTTGTTAACAAGACCTGATCAACCTTGTTAGTGGATTCCTTTTGATGAGCATGAGATGGATGAAGTTAGAAAGCACAACTCTCTGTACCCTTCTTTTACTTTCTGTTATTTAGATTAAATAAAGCAAAAATAATATTTTCTGTCTGTTTTCTGAATTATCCTTGCAATAAAAATACCCCAAAAATAAAAGTTCTTCAAATGTCCTGAAAATTAAATATGATTTTTTGTAGAATATTTAAGAATTATTGGCACTGAGAACATGCCAGGGGGCCACACCACCTGACCACGAGGGTCCAGGGCGCACCCACCCCCCTGGGGCATGCCCCCTGCCTCGTGGACCCCACGTGGGCCCCCTCCACTTATTTCAGCACCCACACACTTTGTTTTCCTCCAGAAAAAATCGCCCATAGCTCAAAACCAAGTTCTAGCTCATCTTGCTGCCATTTTCGATCTCCTGGCTCAAAGCTCCATTCACAAAACTGCTTTGGGGGTTGTTCTTCGGTATGTGACTCCTCCAATGGTCCAATTAGTTTTTGTTCTAGTGCTTTATTTATTGCAATTTTTTGCTGCTTAGGTGACCCTGTTCTTGAGCTTGCATGTCAAATTTTTATGGTCCAAAGTTGTTTTAATGCATGATATGGCCTCTAGGCACTTGTAGGAGTAGTTGCTATCAATCTTGTTGAGTTTGGTTCACTTTTATTTTGAGTCACTAAAAATTTCAGAAATTTCCAGAGGAAGAAAATGTTGAAGAGATTATTGAGAGGCTCCTCGAGCCGAAGATTGAAAGATAAGCAGAATGAGGAGAATAAAAAGCCCAAATACAATCTTCCTCGCACAGCGGAGGTTCGGCCGCGTGAATGGCCATGTGATGAGTTCTTGAGAGCAGCCGGGATTCATGATGACTTTTATTATTTGGCTAAGAATGCAGGCCTCACCGACTTCCTCCGTGACCAGCGCGAACAGTATCTTCTACTCACTAATATTTTCATGCAAATTTTTTATTTCCATGCTAAGAAATCACCACCTTCAGTGGAGTTTCACTTATATGATGAGGTTAAGGAGATGTCACTTCTTGATTTTTGTCGGGTCTGCAAGATCCCCTTTGAGGGCAGCATCGAGGAACCACATCGTAGTGATGTGGATGGGTTTATTGATAGAATTGCTGTAGGAGAAACTAGGAAAGTTTCAGATGCAAGAATTACCAGTGTACATTTTCCTGTTCTTTGTTACTTTGCGATATTTGCTAGTAGATGCTTAATTGGTCATGAGAACAGTGGAAATCTCAGTGCTCCTGATATTGTTATTTTGCACCATGCTTTGTTTTGTGATGCCACTTTCAACTTAGGCACTATTGTTGCTAAACGATTAAATCTAAACCGAACAAAGGGTCCCATCTTCGGGGGCATCTTTGCTTCGCGTCTTGCTGAACACTTTGGGATACCTATTAGACATTATGAGAAAGAAGAAAAGTTGATGCACATGATTTTATTGTTAAAGATAAGAAGAGGATGCTTAAGTATAAATTGATATTTGATAAAACTTACTGTGAGATTATTACCTTGCGTGAACCCTCTCTGTTTAACATACTTTCGGGCACGTACCGCATCTTACCCGAAGCAATTTATGCGTACTGGAGGTTGATACAAGCCCCAGAGCCTGAGCCGGAGCCACCACTTGATCCCTATCATCATTCTGTCTATCAGTGGGATCCGGAGGAGATCGCCAACCAGTGGCACCCTGAGGACCCTCCTCAGTACACCGGAGAGAGTAGCTTCGATCCGTGGCCATAGACCAACTTAGGCCAAAAGCCTAAGCTTGGGGGAGTAAGTATTTCTCACTGACATTACATTCATGTTCACACACTCATTCTAAGTTGTCGGTGCTCATACTTTTTCATTGTACTATCCATGCTAGTTTATTTTCGTTCCCGAGCCTTCTTGTTGTGTGTTTGCAAAACCTTATTAAAAACCAAAAAAATAGTTGTATTTTTAGCTAGTTTACTTTCCATGCTTGTAGTAGTAGTAATTAAAAGAAAACCCAAAAATATTTCTTGTTCTTCTTTTGCTTGTTGGGAGCTTTCCCGTGTAAATAGTTTCTTTTCTTTTCTTTGGGGGTCGAGAGGAGAAGACCATGATGAAAATGTTGAGTGGCTCTCATATGCATTATTGTTGATCTAACCAAGAGCCCATATTACCTTGTCTTCTCCCTTGTATTAAATGCTTGCAGATTCTGGCTTAGTCCAATGCACGTGCACTATTATTATTATCCACACCGTTCGGTCGTGCAAGTGAAAGGCAATAACGACGATATATGATGGACTCATTGAGATGAGAAAAGCTGGTATGAACTTGACCTATCTTGTTTTTGTAAATATGATTAGTTCATCGTTCCTGATTCAGCCTATTATGAATGAAACATGTTCGCAATGAAAATTAGAGATTACAGTTGCTCATGCCATGCTTAATTAGCTAGGAGTTTATAATGGTTTACCTTGCATGCCAACATGCTATTAAAATGGTTGTGATGTGGTATGATAGGGTGGTATCCTCCTTTGAACGATTCGAGTGGCTTGACTTGGCACATGTTCACGCATGTAGTTGAAACAAAATCAACATAGCCTCCACGATATTTATGTCCATGGTGAATTATATCCTACTCATGCTTGCACTCAATGTTGATTAATTTTAATGCATGTTCATGACTGTTGTCGCTCTCTAGTTGGTCGCTTCCCAGTCTCTTTCTAGCCTTCACTTGTACTAAGCGGGTATACTGCCTGTGCATCCACTTCCATAAACCCCAAAGTTATTCCATATGAGTCCACCATACCTTCCTATAAGCAGTATCTACCTGCTGTTCCAAGTAAATTTGTATGTGTCAAACTCTAAACCTTCAAATGAAATTCTATTTTGTATGCTTGAATAGCTCATGTATCAACTAGGGCTGTCTATATCTTCCATGCTAGGTGGCTTATTCTCACGATGAGTGGACGCCGCTCATCATTCACGAGAAAATGGCTGGTAACCGGGATGCCCAGTCCCATGCTTAAATTAAAATAATTGCAAACAAAACTCCCCCAGGATTGTTGTTACTTAGAGGCACCCGTTGTTTCGGACAAGCCATGGATTGATGTTTGTTGGTGGTGGGGGAGTATAAACTTTACCATTCTGTTTGGGAACTGCCTATAATGTGTGTAGCATGGAAGATATCACGATCTCTTGGTTGTTATGTTGACAATGAAAGTATACCACTCAAAATATTATTCATCTCTATTTCAAAACTCGAGCTCTATCACCTCTACAAATCTCCTCTTCCCTCTGTGAAGGGCCTATCTATTTACTTTTATGTTGAGTCATCATCCTCTTATTAAAAAGCACCAGTTGGAGAGCACCACTGTCATGTGCATGCATTACTATTAATTTACATTGAGTATGACTATGACTGGATCTCTTTTACCATGAATTACAATGTTTAGTCAGCCCTTGAGCTTCAGAGGTGCTCTGCATTTATGTTTTGCGGTCTCAGAAAGGGCTAGCGAGATACCATCTTGTTATATCATATTATGATTGTTTTGAGAAAGTGTTTTCATCTGAGATTTGTTATTATTGCTCGCTAGTTGATTATGCCATTGATATGAGTAAACATGAGACCTAAATGTTATTGTGAATATGGTTGATTCATAATCTTTGCTGAAAACTTGAATGCTGGCTTTACATATTTACAACAACAAGATAAAATAGAGTTTGTAAAAGCTTTTCTTTATCATTTTTAGTTTGTCAACTGAATTGCTTGAGGACAAGCAAAGGTTTAGGCTTGGGGAGTTCATACGTCTCCATTGTATCTACTTTTACAAACACTTTTGACCTTGTTTTGGACTCTAACTTGCATGATTTGAATGGAACTAAACCGGACTAGCGCCGTTTTTAGCAGAATTGTCATGGTGTTATTTTTGTGCAAAAATAAAATTTATCGGAATGACCTGAAAATCAACGGAGACGCGTTTTGGAATAAATAAAAATATTGGCGAAAGAATCAACACCAGGGGGTCCACACCCTGTCCACAAGGGTGCAGGGCGCCCCCCCCCCGGGGGGGGGGGGCGCCCTCTGCCTCGTGGGCCCCATGAGGCTCCACCGACGTCAACTCCAACTCTATATATTTACATTCGGGGAGAAAAAATCAGAGAGAAGGATTCATCGCGTTTTACGATACGGGGCCGCCACCAAACCCTAATATCTCTCGGGAGGGCTGATCTGGAGTCTGTTCAGGGCTCCCGGGAGGGGAATCCGTCGCCATCATCATCATCATCAACAACCTTTCTCCATCACCAATTTCATGATGCTCACCGTCGTGCGTGAGTAATTCCATCGTAGGCTTGCTGGATGGTGATGTGTTGTATGAGATTTATCATCTAATCGAGTTAGTTTTGTTAGGGTTTGATCCCTAGTATCCATTATGCTCTGAGATTGATGTTGTTATGACTTTGCTATGCTTAATGCTTGTCACTAGGGACCGGGTGCCATGATTTCAGATCTGAACCTGTTATGTTTTCATGAATATATGTGAGTTATTGATCCTATTTTGCAAGTCAATAGTCACCTACTATGTGTTATGATCTGGTAACCCCGAAGTGACAATAATCGGAACCACTCCCGGTGATGACTATAGTTTGAGGAGTTCATGTATTCACCAAGTGTTAATGCTTTGTTCTGGTACTCTATTAAAAGGAGGCCTTAATATCCCTTAGTTTCCAATAGGACCCCACTGCCACGGGAGGGTAGTTCAAAAGATGGCATGCAAGTTCTTTTCCATAAGCACGTATGACTATATTCGGAATACATGCCTACATTACATTGGTGAACTGGAGCAGTTCTGTGTCACCCTATGTTATAACTGTTGCATGAGGAATCACATCCAACATAATTATCCACCACTGATCCATTGCGTACGAGCTTTTCCCATATTGATCTTTGCTTAGTTACTTTTCCGTTGCCACTGTTACGATTGCTACAAAAACTACTACTGTTACTTTTGCCACCGTTACCGTTACTTCCATATTACTTTGCTACTAAATACTTTGCTGCAAATATTAAGTCTTTCAGGTGCCGTTGAATTGACAACTCAACTGTTAATACTTGAGAATATTCTTTGGCTCTGGCTCGCCTTGTCGAATCAATAAATTTGGGTTGAATACTCTACCCTCAAAAACTGTTGTGATCCCCTATACTTGTGGGTTATCAACACACATTCTGAATCAATAGGATCAGAAAGTCAACCACAACGGATTTCAATGGACATTGCTAGACATAGGGAATTAACCATAATGCAAGCAGGTAGTGAAGAACAAGAGCAATAAGCTACTGAGGATTTTGGGAGATCGAATAGTATTTCGAAGAATTTTGGGAAACACAAGAACAACTAGGGATGGTCGAATCCTTGATAAGTGTGAGGAATTACTCATAGGTGTATTCATGTGGAAAAGAGCTGCAAGGCAGTAGCTCAAACGATTCTTAAGAAGTCGAAGAATAATTCGATGTATCTTGTAATAACAAGAGTAACTGGGAATGACTGTATGAACGGCAAGTGTATGTAGTTATGCATAGGGGTTTATCGATGGAAGGGAGTTGCAAAAGCGATGGGCACAAGGGTCTCGGAAAGACATCGAAAAGTATCTTCGGAATCTTCTGGTGAAGCAGGCGATCATCTGGATTGAGTGGCTCTCCAGGAGGAAGCAGTTACGAGAACCTAGAGTTGGATTTAGTAAAATCTTTAACCCGAATAGAAGAGAGATCAGAATCCCAGAGTAAAGATGAGGAATAAAAGATACAATACCACCCAATGGTGACGTGGGCCCGTAAGCCACACAACCATATTAGTAAAAACTTTTCAATGACTAGACTCAACTTCGGCCAAGGAGTTGGAAGGAGGCTACCTATAGGCAGTCGGCTCTGATACCAACTTGTAACGCCCTCGATTCAATCGTACATTAATCATACACGCAAATGTGTACGATCAATACCAAGGACTCAGGGGAAGATATCACAACACCACTCTAGACACAACTAAAAATAATACAAGCTTTATATTACAAGCTAGGGGGCTCGAGGGCTCGAATACATAAGCTCGAATACACAAGAGTCAGCGGAAGCAACAATATCTGAGAATAGACATAAGTTGAACAAGTTTGCCTTAAGAAGGCTAGCACAAAAGCAGCAACGGTCGAAAAGGCAAGGCCTCCTGCCTGGGAGCCTCCTAACTACTCCAGGTCGTTAGCGGCCGTCACATAGTAGTAGGCACCCTCGGGGTAGTAGTAGTCGTCAATGGTGTCGTTTGGCTCCTAGAATCCGTCATCTCATCGCAACAATCGGGTATGGGGAAAAGGAGGTGGCAAAGCAACCGTGAGTACTCATCCAAGGTACTCGCAAGACTTACATCAGATCTAAACGAAGTATGCATCTGTATCAAAGGAATGGGCTATATCCGTGGACTAAACTGCAAAAAGCCAGAAGAGAAGGGGAAAGCCTAGCCTATCGAAGAATAGCATCTTCAAGCAGCTCCAAGCATCTTGCAGTATCAGAAGAGATAAGAGTGGCATATTATAATATTAGTAAGTATGTTGTAACATCGCCTAGAGATCACTTCCTCGACTTCCTATGAGAAAACAATCCTGGAACCATCACTTCCATTACATGCCTCGGCATAAAGTTCTAGTTGTATCGATCGGGATACAACTCCGAGTGTCCGTTACCGTAGGACATGCTACCGATAGATGTTTTCTTCCCTGTAGGGGTGCACCAACTTACCCACCATGCTCGATTAACTCCGTCCGGACACACTTTACTGGGTTATGCCCGACCTCGGCCAAACGATACGCCGCAACCCGACCTATGCCCCCAGGGGTCTTGGGCCATCGCTCCGGGAACTCCTGCACGTTGTGTGGGCGGCCGGTGAGCAGACCTAGCCTCCCTTATACAAGGCGAGGTGTTCCAGTCCAACCCAGCGCGCGCCGCTCAGTCGCATGACGTCTATTAAGCTTCGGCTGATGCATACGACGCAGAACGCCCATACTATGCCCATGTGATGGTTAGTGCTATCAGGCTAGAGGCCCCTCGGATCAAATATCCAAATCGTATTGGATTAGGAACGCGCGGTAACAAGCAGAGACCCACGATCGATGTGACCCCATCGCCCCATCTCGAGGACTTGCGGCAAGGGCTAAGAATGCCCGACCACCCCTCGTAATTATCTCGTGGACACCTTCCAGGTCAACCTGACTCCACATCACTCGCAATTAAGCTCGCGCGGGTACCTCCCGGGGCCGACCCGTCTTTAGTAACATGGTTCAGTGTAAAGTCATAGTAACCATAGTAACTGTGTGTCTAACACCAAGGTGAACCCTGAGGAATCACCCTTAATGGAATTCCACCTGATGTTATCGTCAAGGTGAACGAAGGAGGAATCACCCTCGAGGTCCACTCTTGAGGAGTTACACGACAATGTCATTATCGGGAGTGGAGAAGGAGGAATCACCCTCGATGACCATAACCGATGAACTAACATACAAGGTTAACATCAGAAGTGCTGATGAGGTATCACCCTCGGCACTCGATAGTAACCCAGTAGTGTCGAGCAACTAAGGGGAAAGTGATGTGCGGTGTCGGGGCCTGGTCTTCGATCCCGTTAATCGGGTCTTCTGATAAACCAGCGGGGCAGTCGAGACAAAGTGGGGGGGGGTCTTTGATGGGTCTCTACCCAGCCTATACTAAATAGTTTAGGATAAGAAGGTAGGTAACAATAGCAGGTTACAATAAACAGGCTATGCAGCAGAAATAGGATAACAGTAATAGCAGCAGATTCTAATGCAAGCATAAGAGAGAAGGGAATGAGCCCACACACGTCTCGTGTGGTGTCCCACGCACGCCGTGGATCCAAGACCCACCTATGGACGTCCTTATGGTCCGAGAGGGCTAGAGCAACTCCAATGCGCCGACCGAAACGGTGCGTGTTTTATCCGCTTTTTGCCCGTTTGGGTCGGACGAGCGCGCCCGCTTTTTTGTTTGGGTCGACCGGTGTGCCCAATGGGTGGCGGACCCAAATGTGCGCCTACTGGACTGGGATATATAGCCATTCCCGCTCCGCAGCGGTGCGCCACGTCAAGCCGGCGGCAGAGGAGGAGCACGGGAAGAGTTATCGTCGGCGCTGAACTTCCCCTCCCCCGTTCTGCTGAAGAAGCCCATGGCTGGCTAGGGTTTCTGATGTGGCCAGATGTGGACGGGGATGGAAGTGGATGAGCCCCCCCTCCCCCCCGTACGCCTGTATTAAAAAGGACAATCGCGCGATGCTTCATCCACTGCTAGGCAGGCCCGAGGTAGGAGGTCACGTTCAATATGATCGCGGCCGACAGGTAGGGCCGAGGCGGACACCGAGTGGGCGCGCGCCGTGTCTGTTTCGTGTTCGCATGGACGTAAACCAGGCTCAAATTTGGGCATGTAATGCGTCCAAACGGACACTGAGCAGACACAGGTTGGGTTTGGATCCAGACGTTGGGCCGGCACTTTTGCCCATTTGCTCCAGCCAGGCACAACCTCGGCGTTCACACGAGCCAGCGACACGCGACTGCTTGGCTCGGCGTGTTGCATGGCTGATCTTGCCATGTGTGGACCAAGAGCATAATTGGTTTGCTGCCAAAAATTGGCATGCCAATGTTTGGCATTGTGCCAAATATTGACAACTATTTGGATGACTACGAGGTATTTTGCCTATCTCACAGAAAGTTGCCAATAGTTGGCAAGTCTTGGCAATGCCAACATTTGGCAAGTCAAATATCGGTAGCAAACTAATTATGCTCCAAAACACGCATGCCCGTTATTACGAGGGCCAGCCGGCCAGCGCTCGCGTTCCGCTGCCGCCGGGCTGCCTTGCTTGTGGCAGCTAGCCCGAGCAACAGAGCCGGTCCGTTAATCTGCCCGGTGAGGTGATGGCCCGAATGGTACTTGGCTTGGGGGTGCTCTAAGGGAGTTTCAGTCTTTTCTTAAGTTGGTTTCTTTTTGCTAGTATACAAGAACATATACAATGATTGATAAGATAGTTTTATTTTAAGTTTTGCATGTAATGTAGAGATGATAAAAAAAAGTCTACAATTGGTTATCTTTTAGCCTTGTTTTTAATAACTAATAATTTCTAAAAACAAGATGAGATATATTGTGCTAAGAGATCATCTCTTGTCTTCTCTTAAATAAAAGAAGACAAGCCTTTTCTTATGAGTTCTTTCTCCTCTATCTCATCATTTATCCTACGTGGCACTCCTAAGATAGCACCATTGTACATACCTAAATTCGTTTTATGCCACAAGCCGTATGTCGCGCGCATGGGCCTTTGTCTTGTTTCGATTTGCAGCTCCTGCTCTGGAGGCCCGTTCTGCGCTGCTCCCCGTCTTCCGGCGCACCGTTTCTGTTTCTGGCTGGTAAACCATTCGTGCCATTGTTCGTGCTCATGTTCCTTCTTTTCTTTTGCCATTTTATACCGTCAAGGAATATATCCGCTCGGTCCTAGGGCCTATGTCCCACTCGAGCCACCCGGAATACTCCCACGCTCTCTTTCGTTGCATTCCTCTTCGGTTTCGCCGAGGAAAGAGCCGGGAGGAGGTCACACCGGTGGTGGCGTGGTCTTTGGGAGTGACCATGGCAGTGATGCTTTTGGTCGTGTCGCGCGTTGGTCGCCACCGCCGCCGGAGTCCGGGGAGGGTTTATAACTTTATACCCCCTCTGCTCGGAATTACTTGTCGCAGAAACGAATGTATCTAAAATACATTTAGATACATTTATTTTTGCGACAAATAATTTCGAACGGAGGGAATACAAGTGTGAAGCGTGACTGTGACGGTTTTTGGACGATCAAGCGCCTCGCCGATCGACTCAAAACAGGTAACGGCCCGACATCTGCCCCGCAGGCGCGAGGGTTTACGGGTGAGGCTGTGGGGTGAGAGGGCGACACGCATCCGTGATGACGTGTCCGTCTAGAGGGAGGTGACGAGTCTCCTGCCGGTTCACTTCAATTGTAGTCGCATGTCCCTTCGGCTTCTACAATACTACTACTTCTATCTCAAGTCTCAACCAACCTTTCACACACTCCTCCTCCCAGTCCTGACTCTCCTTCTCCGGTGCCAGTAGAGGGCGCAGGAGGCCAGCGGTGTTCTGCATTGGTGGTCACGGATCGGAGGAGCAGGAAATTCCGACATCGATCCATCCGCGCCGCCGTCGGAAAGGTGAGGAGGATCGATGGCGTACGCTCATCTATCTTTTTTTCTTCATTTAATTTTACTTGGTTTCAAATCTTCCGCCAGAACCCTAACTAGAGTCTATACGTTCGTTTCCTCTATCGATCCCTCGACTTTGACTAGCATGGCGTCGTTGCTTTGGCGGTTTGGTTTCAGTTCTGTGCTTATTTTGTTTGTGAAATTGGTTCTTCTCCCCGAGTTCCCAATTAAACCACATTGTCGAGCGTTCATCTCGAGAAGGTTGCTGCCGCCGCCCAATTTTGATTCGAGTTTGGCGCAACGAAAAGGGAGGGCGAAGCGAAATTAAACCCGTCCACAGTCCATTTCAAAAATTCACTCTGTGGATCTTTTTTTCTATAAGAAAATAGTTTTTCTTAGAAAAAACATAGATCTGCGAACTTTTTTAGGGACAACTGAACAGTGTTTTTCTTAGAAATAACATAGATCTGCAAACTTGGTAGGTACGTGCACCGTGTTTTCTTAGAGAACATCTGCACGTTATTGATTAAGCAACAATGGCAGAAAGAATTCCCCAGATACTGTACGGTTTGCATCATGTTGACATTTTCTGCTAACACAAAATGACACATTTGGGCGCATGTTCGAGAAATAAAAGTTTGAGATAAAAAAAAGCACACAGGTACAGACTTGCACACTGTCCAACTAGAGAATCAGATCATTGGGGTCAGTTTCCTTGTTTAAAGTATAATCTTTCAGGAATGAGCAATAAAAAACACCGGATTAATGAATAGTCTATATGCATTCCATTTGGTTCATTGGCACACAACAGTTGTGCTTGAATAATTGCTGGAATGTCTGATTCTCTTTTCATGTGAAAAAAGTTTCAGTAGTTAAAGCAGCAAACATTTTGGCACAAAATTTGTTGTTTGTGGAACTTCGATGCAAGTACCATTCGGGTGATCACCCACATATTTTTTTTCTGAAAGTTTCAGAATTTGTTTTTTCAAAAAAATTGGTTCTGGACTTAGTTGTGCCTGGAAGCCAAAAATCCTCAATCAACCTAATATAGTATACTGGTAAAGGGCAATGATCTTCTATCTTCACTAGCATTTCTCACCAAACAGAAAACCAGATAAAGTAATGAGTTTTATTTAGCTCTGGAAATTGGCAGGCGCAAAGTTTGTATCTACATTCCAACAAGTGAGATTGGGTGTTGGGTAACCAACAAATAGAATCAAAGCCTTTATTGTATTTTCTCAATTAATTTTGGCCCATGAATACATTTTTTGGTGGTCGACTTTGGTCCTTTCTTCAATGAACAAATAACAGCTTTCATGCTTATATAAAAAAATATTGTACATGAGTGTTACCTGGCTACCATTTTAATAATCAGTGACAACTCAGATTATTTATTTGTCAGGATGTCCAGCATTATTGTTCCTGTGTACATCAATGCGCCCGAGCTATCTACAATTCTTGAGAACAATGCAGGACTTGAGTATCTTACCAAGACAAGAAAAGTTTCTGCCAGAAGGCTGCTTAGTGCTAATGCTCATGGGTACCCTATACCACCACCGGCGCTTGAATACATGAAGCAATATCACAAGGCATATTTCACAGATGAGGCACAAGAGCAGTTGAAGGCGGCTGATCCGTATGTACCGAGCAGTGCACCAGCACACGAAGGCGATGATCAAAGCCATACTTCTGATGACAATGGTGCAGAAAGAAAGAAACGTAAAGACTTGACAGAGAGTCCTACTCACCAAAATCAAGTGTGTACTTCTGGTGTTTCGAGTGTACTCCAGCAAACGATTTCTAAAAGGCCCAAGTTCTGTCTGGAAGAAATTCATAGGACAGGTCACCCTGAAGTGGACGTGAAAGGGAAATCCGTTCCGTCTGCTACTCATCCAGGATTTCTAACTGAAGATGAACTTAAGCTGGCAGGAGTTTCAGCTACCCCTGAGGAGTACCAAGAATTTCTCAAGACAATGGAGATGATGTACGAAACATATGAGAATCCATGTTATGACGCTGAAGGCCTAGCTCTCGGTTCATTGAAGAGATCAGAGTATTTCCTAATGCCAGATACCATACAGTATGAACCATGTACAGTTGATAGCATTTGCCGAGGGCCTGCATTTTGGAAACCTGATCAAAAGCTAGTCTCTCAGGTGTACGCCCTGGCCAAAGCGCAGGCGCTGCAGCTTGGCATTGCAGGGGACAGGCAAATCAAGTGGGCGGTTCTACGAGCTCAGGCATTTTCTGCTGGCTGGTACCATGGACAGAAATATTCAAGGCTTTGTTCGCCTCCGGAGAACTCAGCTGAGATTTATGCCAACGACCTGGGAGCCATTGAGAAATACCTTTCTGATGCTTGGAAGCTTGCCTGCTTCCTGCCATTTCTCCACGAGTTGGCGTTCCGAACGATTGGTAGCACATGGTCATGGAATTCCGACAATGCAACTAAATATGAAGGCAGAGCAAGGAAGTTTGCTGATTCTTCATCAGTTGCTCCTGCTCTATCTTACCTGACAGGTAAAGACCTTTATGGTCCTGCTCTGCAATGGATTGGTGTGGAGATGCCTATGAAGGTCCTTCAGAGAAAAGTTGGTCGTGATGCGATACCTGAAGTTTTCGCTCTCCAATGCAAAGCAGCTCCTGCTGGTAAAGCCCTGATCACTACCACTCATGCTGTTGTAAAGGAGCTGAAGACTTTGGACTGCTGGAAATCCATACAGGATATGCGTAAATTGAATGATACAATAGTTAGTGCAATGGCAGGGAAGATTCAAGCAAACCCTTGGAAGTATCACGCAATGCCAAAGCCTTATAACCTGAAGCCTTTAAGTGAAGAAGAACAACTTGAGGTCGCTGCTGCTATGACCTGTGCTGAAGATTTTGCACCGATAACCTTTGCGTTTACTCAGTCTGTGATGGGACATCATCAACTTCTAGGGTACATGGCACTAAAGAAGTATGCTAGCGGTGCTCTCTATGAGCGCTTCAAAAAGTTCTTTGCTTTTATGAGGAAAAAGTTAGCTAAGGATATCGGCGCAAAGGTAGTTGCTGAGGCATCTGGTATTCCCCAAAGATGAACACCTGCTAGGAGGAGCCTGCTTCCTGAGACTTTGTCATCTACTTGATCTTGACAGATCTTTTGATGAACGGGAGCTCTTCGATGCCTGTTGTTAGCTTATGCTTTGTCAAACAGCTTGTGTCATTGGTTGGTTATTTTGCTGAACTATATTGCCTACTGTGACAGGTTTCAGATGTTTGCCGCCTTGTGGCGTTTAAGATATTCCGGACATGTTGTTCTTATTTTGAGTTAGCGTGGTATTATTATCATGATCTTGCTGTTGTGCTGTTTACTTCAGTTATTCCTTTTTTGGCACTACTTCAGTTATTCATTTGTCATACTTGTCTAATGAGGGAGGCTCATATGAAAGAGAGCAAGTGATGTGCCGGATGGTGAACAGTGCTGCTGCGCGACAAGGAAGTAACTGTTGTGCTGTATTGGGATTGATTGGTTTTTCTTGAAGCTGAAAAAGACAGGAGGAAGACTTTTAGTGGGAGCGCTATCTCTGCTCCATGCATAAGGTAATGTACATGTAGTCACGGTAATCTGACCCATGGGAAACAATGAATTTGTAATTTTTGAAAAAAGAACTAAAAACACTGAAGTAAAATAAATCTTAATTGCAACTACGTACTCTGAAACACGGCTGCAAATGAAGTGGAAAAAAAAGGTGACGCCACTACTCACATGAGTGTTTTTTTCCCTCACAATATCTGAGATATTAAAAAAAGTTCCTTAGATTTACCATTTTATAGACATTTTGTTCCGTTTGCCCCTTCCAAATTTGACTCGAATGGGATGTCTCTTTCTAGAGTAACCAGTTTCATAGGTGTTTATGTTGCATATGTTTTCTTGTTTTTTGTTGATATTAAGTTGGCTGTACGAAGAATCGCCATTTCTTATTTTTGTGAATTAAATAATAAATATATTAACATTGCATGGCTGAATCTATAGCCTTTTATGATGACAAGGGTTCCTCTCCTTTGGCATTTTACTTCTTGAGGGATTTAGAGCATGCTTAGATACGTTTTAGTCCCATGACTAAAAGTAGTGGGACTAAAACTTGCTAGTCTCACCCATGCTTGAATCCAAGTACTAAAGTGACTACAATCTAGTTATTGAGCATTTATTATCCTCCAAACCCTCCAATCCAGAACTAAGGAGAGGAATTAAATGAGGAGAGAGAGAGCTAATACATATTTTAGTAGGTTTTCCATGACTAAAAGATTTTAGCCTCAAGACTAGTCCTAGCCTCTCTTTAGTCAGGGGTGCTTGGAACTTTAGCCTCTAAAAGAGACTATTTTTAGTCAGACTAAAAATAGTCCCTTGTATCCAAGCACCCTCTTACTCCATCCAATCCTTCATGCAAAACCGGGTGCATCTCACTTGGGCAGTCCTTACTGAAATCATCTGTGCAGCCCTATCGGTCAAGTTTTTCCTTGTTTAGTCACTCATGATAAGATCCTGATTAGGGATAGCTTCATTAAGGGTCAGTGCCTAGATGATCTTTCTTGCCTTCTCTATGCTGAAAATGCATGTGTTTTCCTATCAGACTATGTGGCTTTGATTTGGGCTACGATCTGTCAATTTCTGTATGTTTATCTGGGAGATCACTTTGAACCGATTGCAAGTTGGTGGATTGATAGTTTCAAAGGCATAATGAAGTACTCCCTGAAGTGGTGCTACCTAGTGCACCTTCAATTTACTCTTCTTGGCTTGAACCTGGACCCTGAAAGAGCAGATACCCCTTCAATCCTTTGCCCTTGCTAAAATAATCCGCATCGACCGTCTACCTAACATTGGTGGTTCAGTACAAAGTTAAACGTGTTAATGAATAGTTGCAATGCTTGGCGAGGCGCATTAGCATAGGAATGAGTGGTTAATTATAAAATGACTCTGGCTTTCGTTGGTCTCAATCAACGGTGGGAGCAGCATTGACAGTGGAAGCTTATAAAATGACGAGGGTTCTAAAAGAAGTCATTCAGGCGCATTATCGTTGGTTGTACTGAACTAGTGGGATGCTTGTGCATCGTTGCAAAGTGCAAACACATGTATCCGTTTGCAAAACAAGAAAATTGCATGACTCCCATAGCTTTTGTTTCAGACTTTCAAATGGTTTCTCTTGAAAATGTTTTACACGCAGGTTCGCGTTCCAAAACGCGTGAACTAGTAGTCTAGTAAGTACGTATGCCTTTTGCTTCTCTTTTTGAAGCCACCCGGTGCCAAAAATTCGCTCTCGCTTAAAGTGGTCCTGTTTTACTAGTACTAGCTTGAAAAGGTTCCCCGGCCGGTTGAATGCCATGGAAAGCAGCCTATTAGAGCTGAAGATGTCTATAAATCAAGGGAGGCGCATGTTTCTCAAGCAGTATGTCTACGAGTGAATCGAGATCTCCGATAGGGATAGAAAAATTCTTGAGCAAGGAGAAGCTCAAGTAGCAGAGAGCCAAATCAGGTACGTACTTCAGCATACGACAGATCAATATTTGTAGTACCTACCAACATCTGTTTATCTTCTGCTGAACTTTCACTGATTACACTCGATGCAAGTAAAGTTGTTTAGCTTTTTTTTTTAAAAAGGAGGACGACCTCCGGCCTCTGCATCTGGACTATGCATACAGTCATTTTATTAATTATTGACACAAGACTTTACAGATTCATACAACAATAAACCTAAAGCCACCAACTAAGCAACAACTGTTGCTATCCCTATCCAGTTGATGTAGGGGCGTTGAAAGTCTAGGCCTAATACCAAACAGACCTCGCAGTCAAATCTAACATCTAAGACTTGAGGTCCCAACCAGGACGCCTGCCGGGTATGGGCACCCACCAGTCCGGCGTGCTTCTCAACCAAGACGCCAACCGGGTATGAGGCCGCCGCAGCCACCTACCATCAATCCATCTTCAGAGTTGTATTGCTGCATCAACCTTGCCCGGTCTAGCTGTCGCCAACGCCACCACGACGCCAGGCAGCGTCACCCTCCTGCGCAAGTCCATCTCCGCTCATCAGTCGCCGAGTCTCCACTGCGCCACGCCGCCGAGATCCGCCGTCATCAATGGACCAGATGAATCACCGCTCCTCCTCATGTCATGCATTCTACACAAGGGTGATTAGAACTATACATCCGTCCCAGCTGCTTCGCAGAACATATATGGATCTTAGCTAACATTAAGAATATATTGACCATCCAAACTTACCTTTCTTAACTTCTATCTTAGTACTAGTTCTCTTCGTTCTAATAAATTTTCTCCTTTTGATCTGCACATAATGGTGGAAGCAGGCAAGGCAAGCGATGATGGTTACTGCGGTGAGCCGGTTGCTGGTCATGCTGCTCACCTTTGGCTGCGCACACGTTACCACCTGCAGCTCCTTGCATGGAAGCGAGACAGACATGCTGTCACTGCTTGAGTTCAAGAACTCAATCACTCTTTTTTTTTTAACCGGGCGTGCCCTTTCCATTTAAGATAAACAGAAATACAACAGTGTCCGATACATTCAGGTAGCAAGGAAAGAGAAGCAGCGAGTTCAACGCACTGCCAAGAAACCCACTGTACTCGCTCGCCATCGAAACGAGCACCATGGGGCGAAAACCTGACAACACCTACTTAGTTTGGGTCTAGCTATTACAGACCAGGGGAGAAAAGGCACAAACATGAGGTGCCAGAGGAACAATATTTTTAGCATGAAAACTTCAAAAGTTTTCCAGCCGCGGAGCCTGAGACTTAGACCTTAACACAACGCCTCCTATCACAACCAGGGGCAGAATGTAGAGCAGAGCAGCAGCATCATCATCATCCAGAGAACACCTCACCCTTGTCTCCCGTGGCACGCCTAGCCCCTTCACACATCGCCATCAACTTGGTTGTGCTTGCTCTAATCATCTCAGCTCCGAGTCGCAACCTTGACGCTTCTTCCACCGGCTGAAGACCTGCCCAATACAAGAGAAACAAACAAGCCGAATACACAATCTCAAAAGGAGATTTGATCAAATGCTTTTCAAAAGTAGCCTTATTTCGCGCAAGCTAAATAGCCCAAGTTACTGCCGCCAAACCAATAGCATAAAATCTGGTTTCATTGGGTAGGAACATGTTACACCACACATAGAATTGCCAGATGTTATTTGGACATAAGTCAGTCCCTAGCACAACTCCAACTGCCCTCCAGGCAACACGCGCCACAGGACACGTAAAGAATAAGTGGGACGCAGTTTCAATATGGTTACAGAAGGAACACACAGGGTTCCCCAGCCAATTCCTCCTCCTCATCCCCGCTCTAGTGAGCACCGCATCTTGGGCCATCTGCCACAAGAAGATCTGTATCTTAAGAGGTAGTTTCACCCCCCAGATCCATCTATAGTTGCTTCCATGGAGAGGTTTTTCCAGCCAATTATACATAGATTTAGTGGAGTACTTAGCATTCTTGCTCAGACCCCAAAGCACAACATCTTCCTTGGCTGTAGTATTAAGCCCCAAGATTTACTGCCGCACCTTATACCACTGTTCTCTAAGATCAGGGCATAGACGCCTTCTAAAAAATGTCGAAGCCTCTACCTTGTTAAAGTTTTGGACCGTACAGTCCTGATTTGTATAGATTTCAAACAGCCGAGGGAACCTCGAATTGAGTGGGGGCATCCCATCAATTGAGTCTTTCCAAACCTTGCTCAGGTTGCCGCATCCCAGCTTAATTTTCCTCCCCATCATGTACAACTCCCCGACTTTTAGAAGAGATTTCCAGCATGGGGAGTCAGATTGTCTAGGTTGCACATTTGCTACCGACTTGTTTTGTAAATATCTGGCTCTCACCAAGTTTTGCCAAACCCCAGTTTGAGTTTCTAATTTCCACCACCATTTCACCATTAGGCTGATGTTTTGTTTCCTGAGGTCTTTGACACCCAGACCCCCTTTGCTCTTCGATCTACACACCATCTTCTATTTGACCAGGTAATATCTTATTCTTCTTATTGCACCTGTGCCAAAAGAATTTACGACGGTGCTTGTCCAGCCTTTCTACGAAAGTTTTACTCATAAGCCACATGGACATATGATATAAAGATAGTTGTGCTAAAACCGAGGTAAGCAAAGTAAGTCTGCCCCCGCTGGATGCAGCATTGCCAATCCAGGACCCGAAACACTTAAGGTATTTATCTACAATAAATTCCCACACTGAATCTTTAAGGGTTGTGAAGCTCACAGGCATACCAAGATACTTAATTGGAAAGTGACCGATCTCACAGTTAAAGATCTCGGCATATTTGTTATCAATGTCAACGTCCCCTCCGACAGTCAGGATCTCACTCTTCTGGAAGTTTACTTTCAGTCCAGACATGAGTTCGAATATGTACAATAGGAGCTTCAGGTTTAATGCCTTTTCCACGTCATGCTCGAGGCAAATGATCGTGTCATCTGCGTGTTGCAGAACTGCCACCCCATTCGGGACAAGATCAGAAGCTAGTCCAGTTAGGAGGCCATTCTGCTGCGCTTTACGGATCATCTTGCTGAGACAATCTACAGCTAGATTAAACAAAAAGGGGGAGTGGGGGTCTCCTTGGTGGACCCCTTTAGCACTTTGGAAATATGGGCCCACTGAGTTATTAAGCTTGATACTAACAGTACCATTGTATAGGATTTGATTCACCCACCCACACCAGGTTTCGTTGAAGCCCCTCATTCTGTGGCAATCCAACAGAAACTCCCAGTTAACCTTGTCGTATGCTTTCTCGAAATCGAGCTTTAGCACCACCCCTATTTTTTTCTTGACATGGGTGTAATTGAGGAGCTCATGTAAAGTCATGATCCCATCTATAATATTCCTCCCTTTAACAAAAGCATTTTGTGACAAGCTTATCAGTTTGTCAACATATTTTTCTACTCTTCGATCCATAGTCTTAGTTATCAGTTTGTATGGGCACCTAAGAAGACAAATAGGCCGAAATTGCTGGATGCGATCAGCACCTGACACTTTAGGTAGAAGAGTAATCACCCCATAATTAAGGCGCTGCACGTCAAGCGTACCAGTATGGAAGTGGCTGAATAGCCGCATAATGTCATTTTTGACAATGTCCCAGCAATGTTGATAAAACTCCGCAGGAATGTTATCGGGGCCAGGTGCTCTATTAACATCCATTGCAAACAAGGCCTCTTTCACCTCCTCTTGTGAGAAAGTTCTAGTTAGATCAGCATGTTGGGGATCGTAGCAGAAATTCAAAATTTTCTACGCATCACCAAGATCAATCTATGGAGTAATCTAGCAACGAGGGAAGGAGAGTGCATCTACAAACCCTTGTAGATCGCTAAGCGGAAGCGTTCAAGTGAATGGGGTTGATGGAGTCGTACTCGTCGTGATCCAAATCACCGATGATCCTAGTGCCGAACGGACGGCACCTTCGCGTTCAACACACGTACAACCCGGGGACGTCTCCTCCTTCTTGATCCAGCAAGGGGAGAGGAGAAGTTGAGGGAAAACTCCGACAGCACGACGGCATGGTGGTGATGGAGCTCGTGGTTCTTTGGCAGGGCTTCGCCAAGCACTACGGAGGAGGACGAGGTGTTGGAGGAGGGAGAGGGCTACGCCAGGGGAAGGGTGCGGCTGCCCTCTCTCTCCCTCACAATATATAGGGGGAAGGGAGGAGGGGGAGGTGCCCTAGGGTTCCCTAGGGGAGGGGCGTCGGCCACAGGGGAAACCCTAGATGGGTTTGGGCGCCCCCACCCCTTAGGAAACTTGCCCCCCAAGCTGGGAGGGGCGGCTGCCCTAGGGGTGGCGCCCCCACCTCTCCTAGTTACGTGAGATGGGGTGGGAGGGGCGCTCAGCCCCTTAGTGGGCTGATGTGCCCTCTCCCCTTGGCCCATAAGGCCCCCCAACGCTTGTCGGGGCCTCCGAAACCCCTTTCGGACACGCTGGTCATCACCTGGTACCCCCGGAACAATTTCGGACTCCAATACCCTTCGTCCAATATACCGATCTTCACCTCCGGACCATTCCGGAGCTCCTCGTCATGTCCGGGATCTCATCCGGGACTCCGAACAAACTTCGGTAACCACATACTATTTCCCATAACAACTCTAGCGTCACCGAACCTTAAGTGTGTAGACCCTACGGGTTCGGGAACCATGCAGACATGACCGAGACAACTCTCCGGCCAATAACCAACAGCGGGATCTGGATACCCATGTTGGCTCCCACATGTTCCACGATGATCTCATCGGATGAACCACGATGTCGAGGATTTAATCAATCCCGTATTCAATTCCCTTTGTCTAGCGGTATTGTACTTGCCCGAGATTCGATCGTCGGTATCCAATACCTTGTTCAATCTCGTTACCGGCAAGTCTCTTTACTCGTTCCGTAACACATCATCCCGTGATCAACTCCTTGGTCACATTGTGCATATGATGATGCCCTACCGAATGGGCCCAGAGATGCCTCTCCGTCACACGGAGTGACAAATCCCAGTCTCTATTCGTGCCAACCCAACAGACACTTTCGGAGATACCCGTAGTGTACCTTTATAGCCACCCAGTTACGTTGTGACGTTTGGCACACCCAAAGCATTCCTACGGTATCCGGGAGTTGCACAATCTCATGGTCTAAGGAAATGATACTTGACATTAGAAAAGCTTTAGCATACGAACTACATGATCTTTGTGCTAGGCTTAGGATTGGGTCTTGTCCATCACATGATTCTCCTAATGATGTGATCCCGTTATCAACGACATCCAATGTCCATGGTCAGGAAACCGTAACTATCTATTGATCAACGAGCTAGTCAAGTAGAGGCTTACTAGGGACATGGTGTTGTCTATGTATCCACACATGTATCTGAGTTTCCTATCAATACAATTATAGCATGGATAATAAACGATTATCATGAACAAGGAAATATAATAATAACTAATTTGTTATTGCCTCTAGAGCATATTTCCAACAGTCTCCCACTTGCACTAGAGTCAATAATCTAGTTCACATCGCCATGTGATTAACACTCACACGTCACATCGCCATGTGACCAACATGCAAAGAGTTTACTAGAGTCAATAATCTAGTTCACATCACTATGTGATTAACACTCAATGAGTTCTGGGTTTGATCATGTTGCTTGTGAGAGAGGTTTTAGTCAACGGGTCTGCAACATTCAGATCCGTATGTACTTCGCAAATCTCTACGCTATATTTGGAGCCATTTCAAATAACTGTTCTACTTGGAGCTATTCTAAATTGTTGCTCCATTATACGTACCCGGTATCTCTACTCAGAGCTATCCGGATAGGTGTTAAGCTTGCATCGACGTAACTCTTTATGTCGAACTCTTTATCACCTTCATAATCGAGAAACATATCCTTATTCCTCTAAGGATAATTTTGACCGCTATCTGGTGATCTACTCCTAGATCACCTTTGTACCCTCTTGCCAGGCATGTGGCAAGGCACACATCAGGTGCGGTACTCAGCATGGCATACCGTATAGAGCCTATGACAAAATCATAGGGGACAACCTTCGTCCTCCTCTTTCTCCTGCCGTGGTCGAGCTTTAAGTCTTAACTTCATACCTTACAACTCAGGCAAGAACTCCTTCTTTGGCTGATCCATCTTGAACACCTTCAAGATCATGTCAAGGTATGTGCTCATTTGAAAGTACAATTAAGCGTTTTTGATCTATCCTTATAGATCTTGATGCTCAATGTTCAAGTAGCTTAATCAAGGTTTTCCATTGAAAAAACACTTTTCAAATAACCCTATATGCTTTCCAGAAGTTCTTCATCATTTCGGATCAACACTATGTCATCCACATATACTTATCAGAAATGTTGTAGTGCTCCCACTCACTTTATTGTAAATACAAGTTTCTAACAAACTTTGTATAAACCCATAAACTTTGATTACTCTATCAAAGTGTATATTCCGACTCCGAGATGCTAGCTCTAGTCCATGGAAGGATCGCTGGAGCTTGCATACCTTTTAGCATCCTTAGGATCGACAAAACCTTTCTGATTGTATCACATACAACCTTTCCTTACGAAAACTGGTAAGGAAACTTGTTTTGACATCCATCTGCCAGATTTCATAAATGCAGCTTATGCTAACATGATTCCGACGGACTTAAGCATCGCTACGGGTGATGAAATCTCATCGTACTCAACTGCTTGAACTTGTGAAAAACTCTTCGCCACAAGTCGAGCTTCATAGACGATGACATTACCGTCCACGTCCGTCTTCTTCTTAAAATCCACATGTACCTAACAGCCTTACGACCATCAAGTAGTTCTTCCAAAGTCTACACTTTGTTTTCATACATGGATCCTCTCTTGGATTTTATGGCCTCGAGCCAATTTTCGGAATCCGGGCCCACCATCGCTTCTCCATAGCTCATAGGTTCATCGTTGTCCAACAACGTGACCTTTAAGACAAGGTTACCACTTAGAAGTTGTACACACCCTTGTCAACCCATGAGGTTCGATAGTAACTTGATCTAAAGCTCCATGATCATCATCATTAGCTTTCTCTTCAACTGAGGCAGGTGCCACAGAAACATTTTCCCTATGCTGCGCTACTCTCTGGTTGAAGTAAAGGTTCAACAACCTTATCAAGTTCTATCTTCCTCCCACTCAATTCTTTCGAGAGAAACTTTTCCTCGAGAAAGGACCCGATTCGAGAAACAATCCCTATTGCTTTCGGATCTGAGACAGGAGGTATACCCAACTGTTTTGGGTGTCCTATGAAGATGTATTTATCCGCTTTGGGTTTGAGCTTATCAGCCTGGAACTTCTTCACATAAGCGTCGTAGCCCCAAACTTTTAAGAAATGACAACTTAGGTTTCTCTAAACCATAGTTCATACGGTGTCATCTCATCGGAATTACGTGGTGCCCTATTTAAAGTGAATGTGGTTGTCTCTAATGCCTAACCCATAAACTATCGTGGTAATTCGATAAGAGACATCATGGTATGCATCATATCCAATAGGGTGTAGTTATGATGTTCGGACACACCATCACACTATGGTGTTCCAGGCTGTATTAGTTGTGAAACAATTTCCACAATGTCTTAATTATGTGCCAAACTCGTAATTCAGATATTCATCTCTATGATCATATCATAGATATTTTATCCTCTTGCCATGACGATCTTCAACTTCACCCTGAAATTACTTGAACCTTTCAATAATTCAGACTCGTGATTCATCAAGTAAATATACTCAGCATCTACTCAAATCATCTGTGAAGTAAGAATATAACGATATCCACTACATGCCTCAGCACTCATTGGACTGCACACATCAAGATGTATTACTTCCAACAAGTTGCTTTCTTGTTCCATCTTACTGAAAACGAGGCCTTTCAGTCATCTTGCTCATGTGGTATGATTTGCATGTCTCAAGTGATTCAAAATCAAGCGAGTCCAAAGATCCATCATCATGGAGCTTCTTCATGCGTTTTATACCATTGTGACTAAAATTTCAGTGCCACAAGTATGTGGTACTATCATTACTATCTTATATCTTTTAGCATGAACATGTGTATCACTATGATCGGGATTCAATAAACCATTCATTTTAGGTGTTAGACCATTGAAGGTATTACTCAAATAAACAGAGTAACCATTATTCTCCTTAAATGAATAACCGCATTGCGATGAACATAATCTAATCATGTCCATGCTCAACGCAAACACCAAATAACAATTATTTAGGTTTAACACCAACCCCGATGGTAGACGGAGCGTGCGATGTTTGATCACATCAACCTTGGAAACTCTTCCAACACCTATCGTCGTCTCACCTTTGGCTAGTCTCCGTTTATTCTGTAGCCTTTTATTTCGAGTTACTAACACTTAGCAACCGAACCGGTATCTAATACCCTGCTGCTACTAGGAGTACTAGTAAAGTACACATTTAATATATGTCCAATACATACTTCTGTCAACCTTGTCAGCCTTCTCATCTACCAAGTATCTAGGGTGGTTCTGCTTCAGTGACCGTTCCCCTTATTACAGAAGCACTTAGTCTCGGGCTTGGGTTCAACTTTGGGTTTCTTCACTAGAGCAGCAACTGATTTGTTGTTTCATGAAGTATCCCTTTCTTGCCCTTGCCTTTCTTAAAACTAGTGGTTTTACTAACCATCAACAATTGATGCTCCCTTTTGATTTCTACTTTTGCGGTGTCGCGAATAGCTCAAGGATCATATCTATCCCTGTTATGTTATAGTTCATCACGAAGCTCCAGTAGCTTGGTGAAAATGACATTGGAGAACAATCACTATCTCATCTGGAAGATTAACTCCCACTCGATTCAAGCGATAGTAGCACTCATACAATCTGAGCACATGCTCAACGATTGAGCTTTTCTCCTTAGTTTGCAGGCTTAGGAAACTTGTCAAAGGTCTCATACCTCTTGACGTGGGCACTAGCCTGAAATCCCGATTTCAGTCCTTGGAACATCTCATATGTTCTGTGATGTTTCAAAAATGTCTTTGGTGCCTCAATTCTAAACCATTTAGCATTACGCGCTGAACTATCATGTAGTCATCAAAACGTGTATGTCAGAAGTTCACAACATCCACAACCGACATTCGAGGGTCAGCTCACTGAGCGGTGCATTAAGGACATAATCCTTCTGCGCAGCAATGAGGACAATACTCTGTTTACGGATCCAGTCCGCATAATTGCTACTATCAACTTTCAACTAATTTTCTCTAGGAACATATCTAAAACAGCAGAACTAAAGCGCGAGCTACGACATAATTTGCAAAGTCCTTTTGACTATGTTCATGATAATTGAGTTCATCTGATTATTTCATGAACTCCCACTCAGATAGACATCCCTCTAGTCATCTAAGTGATACATGATCCGAATCGACTAGGCCGTGTCCGATCATCACGTGAGACGGACTAGTCATCATCGGTGAACATCTCATGTTGATCGCATCTTCTATACGACTCATGTTCGACCTTTCGGTCCTCCGTGTTCCGAGGCCATGTCTGTACATGCTAGGCTCGTCAAGTTAACCTAAGTGTTTCGCATGTGTTCCGAGGCCATGTCTGTACATGCTAGGCTCGTCAACACCCGTTGTATTCGAACATAAGAATCTATCACACCCGATCATCACGTGGTGCTTTGAAACGACGAACCTTCGCAACGGTGCACAGTTAGGGAGAACACTTTTCTTGAAATTTTAGTGAGGGGTCATCTTATTTAAGCTACCGTCGTTCTAAGCAAATAAGATGTAAAAACATGATAAACGTCACATGCAATCAAATAGTGCCATGATATGGCCATCATAACTTTGCTCCTTTTGATCTCCATCTTCGGGGCTCCATGATCATCATCGCCACCGGCATGACACCATGATTTCCATCATTGTGTCTTCATGAAGTTGTCTCGCCAACTATTACTTCTACTACTACAGCTAACGGTTAGCAATAAAGTAAAGTAATTACATGACGTTTATGTTGACACGCAGGTCATAAATAAATTAAGACAACTCCTATGGCTCCTGCCGGTTATCATATTCATCGACATGCAAGTCGTGATTCCTATTACAAGAACATGATCATCTCATACATCACATATATCATTCATCACATCCTTTGGCCACATCACATCACAAAACACTTGCTGCAAAAACAAGTTAGACGTCCTCTAATTGTTGTTGCAAGTTTTTACGTGGCTGCTATAGGTTGCTAGCAAGAACGTTTCTTACCTACGCCAAAACCACAACGTGAATTGCCAATTTCTATTTACCCTTCATAAGGACCATGTTCATCGAATCCGATCCGACTAAAGTGGGAGAGACAGACACCCACCAGCCACCTTATGCAATTAGTGCATGTCAGTCGGTGGAACCGGTCGAACGTAAGCGTACGTGTAAGGTTGGTCCGGGCCGCTTCATCCCACAATGCCGCCGAATCAAGATAAGACCAGTAACGGCAAGTAAATTGACAAAATCGACGCCCACAACTACTTTGTGTTCTATTCGTGCATAGAAACTACGCATAGACCTAGCTCATGATGCCACTGTTGGGGATCATAGCAGAAATTCAAAATTTTCTACGCATCACCAAGATCAATCTATGGAGTAATCTAGCAATGAGGGAAGGAGAGTGCATCTACATACCCTTGTAGATCGCTCAACGGAAGCGTTCAAGTGAACGGGGTTGATGGAGTCGTACTCGTCGTGATCCAAATCACTGATGATCCTAGTGCCGAACGGATGGCACCTCCGCGTTCAACACATGTACAGCCCGGGGACGTCTCCTCCTTCTTGATCCAGCAAGGGGAGAGGAGAAGTTGAGGGAAAACTCCGACAGCACGACGGCATGGTGGTGATGGAGCTCGTGGTTCTCTGGCAGGGCTTCGCCAAGCACTACGGAGGAGGACGAGGTGTTGGAGGAGGGAGAGGGCTGCGCCAGGGGAAGGGTGCGGCTGCCCTCTCTCTCCCTCACAATATATAGGGGGAAGGGAGGAGGGGGAGGCGCCCTAGGGTTCCCTAGGGGAGGGGCGGCTGCCACAGGGGAAACCCTAGAAGGGTTTGGGCGCCCCCACCCCTTAGGAAACTTGCCCCCCAAGCTAGGAGGGGCGGCTGCCCTAGGGGTGGCGCCCCCACCTCTCCTGGTTACGTGAGATGGGGTGGGCGGGGTGCTCAGCCCCTTAGTGGGCTGATGTGCCCTCTCCCCTTGGCCCATAAGGCCCCCCAACGCTTGTTGGGGCCTCCGAAACCCCTTTCGGACACGCTGGTCATCACCTGGTACCCCCGGAACAATTCCGGACTCCAATACCCTTCGTCCAATATACCGATCTTCACGTATGGACCATTCCGGAGCTCCTCGTCATGTCCGGGATCTCATCCGGGACTCCGAACAACCTTCGGTAACCACATACTATTTCCCATAACAACTCTAGTGTCACTGAACCTTAAGTGTGTAGACCCTACGGGTTCGGGAACCATGCAGACATGGCCGAGACAACTCTCCAGCCAATAACCAACATCGGGATCTGGATACCCATGTTGGCTCCCACATGTTCCATGATGATCTCATCGGATGAACCACGATGTCGAGGATTTAATCAATCCCGTATTTAATTCCCTTTGTCTAGTGGTATTGTACTTGCCCGAGATTCGATCGTCGGTATCCGATACCTTGTTCAATCTCGTTACCGGCAAGTCTCTTTACTCGTTCCGTAACACATCATGCCGTGATCAACTCCTTGGTCACATTGCGCATATGATGATGTCCTACCGAGTGGGCCCAGAGATACCTCTCCGTCACACGGAGTGACAAATCCCAGTCTCGATTCGTGCCAACCCAACGGACACTTTCGGAGATACCCGTAGTGTACCTTTATAGCCACCCAGTTACGTTGTGACGTTTGGCACACCCAAAGCATTCCTACGGTATCCGGGAGTTGCACAATCTCATGGTCTAAGGAAATGATACTTGACATTAGAAAAGCTTTAGCATACGAACTACACGATCTTTGTGCTAGGCTTAGGATTGGGTCTTGTCCATCACATGATTCTCCTAATGATGTGATCCCGTTATCAAGGACATCCAATGTCCATGGTCAGGAAACCGTAACCATCTATTGATCAACGAGCTAGTCAACTAGAGGCTTACTAGGGACATGGTGTTGTCTATGTATCCACACATGTATCTGAGTTTCCTATCAATACAATTATAGCATGGATAATAAACGATTATCATGAACAAGGAAATATAATAATAACTAATTTGTTATTGCCTCTAGAGCATATTTCAACAGTCTCCCACTTGCACTAGAGTCAATAATCTAGTTCACATCGCCATGTGATTAACACTCACAGGTCACATCGCCATGTGACCAACATCCAAAGAGTTTACTAGAGTCAATAATCTAGTTCACATCACTATGTGATTAACACTCAATGAGTTCTGGGTTTGATCATGTTGCTTGTGAGAGAGGTTTTAGTCAACGGGTCTGCAACATTCAGATCCGTATGTACTTCGCAAATCTCTACGCTATATTTGGAGCCATTTCAAATAACTGTTCTACTTGGAGCTATTCTAAATTGTTGCTCCATTATACGTATCCGGTATCTCTACTCAGAGCTATCCAGATAGGTGTTAAGCTTGCATCGACGTAACTCTTTATGTCGAACTCTTTATCACCTCATAATCGAGAAACATATCCTTATTCCTCTAAGGATAATTTTGACCGCTATCTGGTGATCTACTCCTAGATCACCTTTGTACCCTCTTGCCAGGCATGTGGCAAGGCACACATCAGGTGCGGTACTCAGCATGGCATACCGTATAGAGCCTATGACAAAAGCATAGGGGACGACCTTCGTCCTTCCTCTTTCTCCCGCCGACGTCGAGCTTTAAGTCTTAACTTCATACCTTACAACTCAGGCAAGAACTCCTTCTTTGGCTGATCCATCTTGAACACCTTCAAGATCATGTCAAGGCATGTGCTCATTTGAAAGTACAATTAAGCATTTTTTATCTATCCTTATAGATCTTGATGCTCAATGTTCAAGTCGCTTAATCAAGGTTTTCCATTGAAAAAACACTTTTCAAATAACCCTATATGCTTTCCAGAAGTTCTTCATCATTTTGGATCAACACTATGTCATCCACATATACTTATCAGAAATGTTGTAGTGCTCCCACTCACTTTATTGTAAATACAAGTTTCTAACAAACTTTGTATAAACCCATAAACTTTGATTACTCTATCAAAGTGTATATTCTGACTCCGAGATGCTAGCTCTAGTCCATGGAAGGATCGCTGGAGCTTGCATACCTTTTAGCATCCTTAGGATCGACAAAACCTTTCTGATTGTATCACATACAACTTTTCCTTACGAAAACTGGTAAGGAAACTTGTTTTGACATCCATCTGCCAGATTTCATAAATGCAGCTTATGCTAACATGATTCCGACGGACTTAAGCATCGCTACGGGTGAGAAAATCTCATCGTACTCAACTGCTTGAACTTCTGAATAACTCTTCGCCACAAGTCGAGCTTCATAGATGATGACATTACCGTCCACGTCCGTATTCTTCTTAAAATCCACATGTACCTAACAGCCTTACGACCATCAAGTAGTTCTTCCAAAGTCTACACTTTGTTTTCATACATGGATCCTCTCTTGGATTTTAAGGCCTCGAGCTAATTTTCGGATTCCGGGCCCACCATCGCTTCTCCATAGCTCATAGGTTCATCGTTGTCCAACAACGTGACCTTTAAGACAGGGTTACCACTTAGAAGTTGTACACACCCTTGTCAACCCATGAGGTTCGATAGTAACTTGATCTGAAGCTCCATGATCATCATCATTAGCTTTCTCTTCAACTGAGGTAGGTGCCACAGAAACATTTTTCCTGTGCTGCGCTACTCTCTGGTTGAAGTAAAGGTTCAACAACCTTATCAAGTTCTATCTTCCTCCCACTCAATTCTTTCGAGAGAAACTTTTCCTCGAGAAAGGACCCGATTCGAGAAACAATCCCTATTGCTTTCAGATCTGAGACAGGAGGTATACCCAACTGTTTTGGGTGTCCTATGAAGATGTATTTATCCGCTTTGGGTTCGAGCTTATCAGCCTGGAACTTTTTCACATAAACGTCGCAGCCCCAAACTTTTAAGAAATGACAACTTAGGTTTCTCTAAACCATAGTTCATACGGTGTCATCTCATCAGAATTACGTGGTGCCCTATTTAAAGTGAATGTGGTTGTCTCTAATGCCTAACCCATAAACTATCGTGGTAATTCGATAAGAGACATCATGGTATGCATCATATCCAATAGGGTGCAGTTATGATGTTCGGACACACTATCACACTATGGTGTTCCAGGCTATATTAGTTGTGAAACAATTTCCACAATGTCTTAAATTTGTGCCAAACTCGTAATTCAGATATTCATCTCTATGATCATATCATAGATATTTTATCCTCTTGCCACGACGATCTTCAACTTCACCCTAAAATTACTTGAACCTTTCAATAATTCAGACTCGTGATTCATCAAGTAAATATACTCAGCATCTACTCAAATCATCTGTGAAGTAAGAATATAACGATATCCACTACATGCCTCAGCACTCATTGGACTGCACACATCAAGATGTATTACTTCCAACAAGTTGCTTTCTTGTTCCATCTTACTGAAAACGAGGCCTTTCAGTCATCTTGCTCATGTGGTATGATTTGCATGTCTCAAGTGATTCAAAATCAAGCGAGTCCAAAGATCCATCATCATGGAGCTTCTTCATGTGTTTTATACCATTGTGACTAAAATTGCAGTGCCACAAGTATGTGGTACTATCATTACTATCTTATATCTTTTGGCATGAACATGTGTATCACTACGATCGGGATTCAATAAACCATTCATTTTAGGTGTAAGACCATTGAAGGTATTATTCAAATAAACAGAGTAACCATTATTCTCCTTAAATGAATAACCGCATTGCGATGAACATAATCTAATCATGTCCATGCTCAACGCAAACACCAAATAACAATTATTTAGGTTTAACACCAACCCCGATGGTAGACGGAGCGTGCGATGTTTGATCACATCAACCTTGGAAACTCTTCCAACACCTATCGTCGTCTCACCTTTGGCTAGTCTCTGTTTATTCTGTAGCCTTTTATTTCGAGTTACTAACACTTAGCAACCGAACCGGTATCTAATACCCTGCTGCTACTAGGAGTACTAGTAAAGTACACATTTAATATATGTCCAATACATACTTCTGTCAACCTTGTCAGCCTTCTCATCTACCAAGTATCTAGGGTGGTTCTGCTTCAGTGACCGTTGCCCTTATTACAGAAGCACTTAGTCTCGGGCTTGGGTTCAACTTTGGGTTTCTTCACTAGAGCAACAACTGATTTGTTGTTTCATGAAGTATCCCTTTCTTGCCCTTGCCTTTCTTGAAACTAGTGGTTTACTAACCATCAACAATTGATGCTCCCTTTTGATTTCTACTTTCGCGGTGTCGCGAATAGCTCAAGGATCATATCTATCCCTGTTATGTTATAGTTCATCATGAAGCTCCAGTAGCTTGGTGACTGTGACTTTGGAGAACCATCACTATCTCATCTGGAAGATTAACTCCCACTCGATTCAAGCGATAGTAGCACTCATACAATCTGAGCACATGCACAACGATTGAGCTTTTCTCCTTAGTTTGCAGGCTTAGGAAACTTGTCAAAGGTCTCATACCTCTTGACGTGGGCACTAGCCTGAAATCCCAATTTCTGTCCTTGGAACATCTCATATGTTCTGCGATGTTTCAAAAACGTCTTTGGTGCCTCAATTCTAAACCATTTAGCATTACGCACTGAACTATCATGTAGTCATCAAAACGTGTATGTCAGATGTTCGCAACATCCACAACCGACATTCGAGGGTCAGCTCACTGACCGGTGCATTAAGGACATAATCCTTCTGCGCAGCAATGAGGACAATACTCTGTTTACGGATCCAGTCCGCATAATTGCTACTATCAACTTTCAACTAAATTTTCTCTAGGAACATATCTAAAACAGTAGAACTAAAGCGCGAGCTACGACATAATTTGCAAAGTCCTTTTGACTATGTTCATGATAATTGAGTTCATCTGATTATTTCATGAACTCCCACTCAGATAGACATCCCTCTAGTAATCTAAGTGATACATGATCTGAATCGACTAGGCCGTGTCCGATCATCACGTGAGACGGACTAGTCATCATCGGTGAACATCTCATGTTGATCGCATCTTCTATACGACTCATGTTCGACCTTTCGGTCCTCCGTGTTCCGAGGCCATGTTTGTACATGCTAGGCTCGTCAAGTTAACCTAAGTGTTTCGCATGTGTTCCGAGGCCATGTCTGTACATGCTAGGCTCGTCAACACCCGTTGTATTCGAACGTAAGAATCTATCACACCCGATCATCACGTGGTGCTTCGAAACGACAAATCTTCGCAACGGTGCACAGTTAGGGAGAACACTTTTCTTGAAATTTTAGTGAGGGGTCATCTTATTTAAGCTACCATCATTCTAAGCAAATAAGATGTAAAAACATGATAAACGTCACATGCAATCAAATAGTGACATGATATGGCCATCATCACTTTGCTCCTTTTGATCTCCATCTTCGGGGCTCCATGATCATCATCGTCACCGGCATGACACCATGATCTCCATCATTGTGTCTTCATGAAGTTGTCTCGCCAACTATTACTTCTACTACTACAGCTAACGGTTAGCAATAAAGTAAAGTAATTACATGACGTTTATGTTGACACGCAGGTCATAAATAAATTAAGACAACTCCTATGGCTCCTGCCGGTTATCATATTCATCGACATGCAAGTCGTGATTCCTATTACAAGAACATGATCATCTCATACATCACATATATCATTCATCACATCCTTTGGCCACATCACATCACAAAACACTTGCTGCAAAAACAAGTTAGACGTCCTCTAATTGTTGTTGCAAGTTTTTACGTGGCTGCTATAGGTTGCTAGCAAGAACGTTTCTTACCTACGCCAAAACCACAACGTGAATTGCCAATTTCTATTTACCCTTCATAAGGACCATGTTCATCGAATCCAATCCGACTAAAGTGGGAGAGACAGACACCCGCCAGCCACCTTATGCAACTAGTGCATGTCAGTCGGTGGAACCGGTCTCACGTAAGCGTACGTGTAAGGTTGGTCCGGGCCGCTTCATCCCACAATGCCGCCGAATCAAGATAAGACTAGTAACAGCAAGTAAATTGACAAAATCGACGCCCACAACTACTTTGTGTTCTATTCGTGCATAGAAACTACGCATAGACCTAGCTCATGATGCCACTGTTGGGGATCGTAGCAGAAATTCAAAATTTTCTACGCATCACCAAGATCAATCTATGGAGTAATCTAGCAACGAGGGAAGGAGAGTGCATCTACATACCCTTGTAGATCGCTAAGCGGAAGCGTTCAAGGGAACGGGGTTGATGGAGTCGTACTCGTCGTGATCCAAATCACCGATGATCCTAGTGCCGAACGGACGGCACCTCCGCGTTCAACACACGTACAGCCCGGGGACGTCTCCTCCTTCTTGATCCAGCAAGGGGAGAGGAGAAGTTGAGGGAAAACTCCGACAGCACGACGGCATGGTGGTGATGGAGCTCGTGGTTCTCTGGCAGGGCTTCGCCAAGCACTACGGAGGAGGACGAGGTGTTGGAGGAGGGAGAGGGCTGCGCCAGGGGAAGGGTGCGGCTGCCCTCTCTCTCCCTCACAATATATAGGGGGAAGGGAGGAGGGGGAGGCGCCCTAGGGTTCCCTAGGGGAGGGGCGGCGGCCACAGGGGAAACCCTAGATGGGTTTGGGCGCCCCCACCCCTTAGGAAACTTGCCCCCCAAGCTGGGAGGGGCGGCTGCCCTAGGGGTGGCGCCCCCACCACTCCTGGTTACGTGAGATGGGGTGGGAGGGGCGCTCAGCCCCTTAGTGGGCTGATGTGCCCTCTCCCCTTGGCCCATAAGGCCCCCCAACGCTTGCGGGGCCTCCGAAACCCCTTTCGGACACGCTGGTCATCACCTGGTACCCCCGGAACAATTCCGGACTCCAATACCCTTCGTCCAATATACCGATCTTCACCTCCGGACCATTCCGGAGCTCCTCGTCATGTCCGGGATCTCATCCGGGACTCCGAACAACCTTCGGTAACCACATACTATTTCCCATAACAACTCTAGCGTCACCGAACCTTAAGTGTGTAGACCCTACGGGTTCGGGAACCATGCAGACATGACCGAGACAACTCTCCGGCCAATAACCAACAGCGGGATCTGGATACCCATGTTGGCTCCCACATGTTCCACGATGATCTCATCGGATGAACCACGATGTCGAGGATTTAATCAATCCCGTATTCAATTCCCTTTGTCTAGCGGTATTGTACTTGCCCGAGATTCGATCGTCGGTATCCGATACCTTGTTCAATCTCGTTACCGGCAAGTCTCTTTACTCGTTCCGTAACACATCATCCCGTGATCAACTCCTTGGTCACATTGCGCATATGATGATGTCCTACCGAGTGGGCCCAGAGATACCTCTCCGTCACACGGAGTGACAAATCCCAGTCTCGATTCGTGCCAACCCAACAGACACTTTCGGAGATACCCGTAGTGTACCTTTATAGCCACCCAGTTACGTTGTGACGTTTGGCACACCCAAAGCATTCCTACGGTATCCGGGAGTTGCACAATCTCATGGTCTAAGGAAATGATACTTGACATTAGAAAAGCTTTAGCATACGAACTACACGATCTTTGTGCTAGGCTTAGGATTGGGTCTTGTCCATCACATGATTCTCCTAATGATGTGATCCCGTTATCAACGACATCCAATGTCCATGGTCAGGAAACCGTAACCATCTATTGATCAACGAGCTAGTCAACTAGAGGCTTACTAGGGACATGGTGTTGTCTATGTATCCACACATGTATCTGAGTTTCCTATCAATACAATTATAGCATGGATAATAAACGATTATCATGAACAAGGAAATATAATAATAACTAATTTGTTATTGCCTCTAGAGCACATTTCCAACAGTCTCCCACTTGCACTAGAGTCAATAATCTAGTTCACATCGCCATGTGATTAACACTCACAGGTCACATCGCCATGTGACCAACATCCAAAGAGTTTACTAGAGTCAATAATCTAGTTCACATCACTATGTGATTAACACTCAATGAGTTCTGGGTTTGATCATGTTGCTTGTGAGAGAGGTTTTAGTCAACGGGTCTGCAACATTCAGATCCGTATGTACTTCGCAAATCTCTACGCTATATTTGGAGCCATTTCAAATAACTGTTCTACTTGGAGCTATTCTAAATTGTTGCTCCATTATACGTATCCGGTATCTCTACTCAGAGCTATCCGGATAGATGTTAAGCTTGCATCGACGTAACTCTTTACGTCGAACTCTTTATCACCTCCATAACCGAGAAACATATCCTTATTCCTCTAAGGATAATTTTGACCGCTATCTGGTGATCTACTCCTAGATCACCTTTGTACCCTCTTGCCAGACATGTGGCAAGGCACACATCAGGTGCGGTACTCAGCATGGCATACCGTATAGAGCCTATGACAAAAGCATAGGGGACGACCTTCGTCCTTCCTCTTTCTTCTGCCGTGGTCGAGCTTTAAGTCTTAACTTCATACCTTACAACTCAGGCAAGAACTCCTTCTTTGGCTGATCCATCTTGAACACCTTCAAGATCATGTCAAGGTATGTGCTCATTTGAAAGTACCATTAAGCGTTTTTGATCTATCCTTATAGATCTTGATGCTCAATGTTCAAGTAGCTTAATCCAGGTTTTCCATTGAAAAACACCTTTCAAATAACCCTATATGCTTTCCAGAAATTCTACATCATTTCGGATCAACAATATGTCATCCACATATACTTATCAGAAATGTTGTAGTGCTCCCACTCACTTTATTGTAAATACAAGTTTCTAACAAACTTTGTATAAACCCATAAACTTTGATTACTCCATCAAAGTGTATATTCCGACTCCGAGATGCTTGCTCTAGTCCATGGAAGGATCGCTGGAGCTAGCATACCTTTTAGCATCCTTAGGATCGACAAAACCTTTCTGATTGTATCACATACAACCTTTCCTTACGAAAACTGGTAAGGAAACTTGTTTTGACATCCATCTGCCAGATTTCATAAATGCAGCTTATGCTAACATGATTCTGACGGACTTAAGCATCGCTACGGGTGAGAAAATCTCATCGTAGTCAACTACTTGAACTTGTGAAAAACTCTTCGCCACAAGTTGAGCTTCATAGATGGTGACATTACCGTCCACGTCTGTCTTCTTCTTAAAATCCACATGTACCTAACAGCCTTACGACCATCAAGTAGTTCTTCCAAAGTCTACACTTTGTTTTCTTACATGGATCCTCTCTTGGATTTTATGGACTCGAGCCAATTTTCGGAATCTGGGCCCACCATCGCTTCTCCATAGCTCATAGGTTCATCGTTGTCCAACAATGTGACCTTTAAGACAGGGTTACCACTTAGAAGTTGTACACACCATTGTCAACCTATGAGGTTCGATAGTAACTCGATCTGAAGCTCCATGATCATCATCATTAGCTTTCTCTTCAACTGAGGCAGGTGCCACAGAAACATTTTTCCTGTGCTGCGCTACTCTCTGGTTGAAGTAAAGGTTCAACAACCTTATCAAGTTCTATCTTCCTCCCACTCAATTCTTTCGAGAGAAACTTTTCCTCGAGAAAGGACCCGATTCGAGAAACAATCCCTATTGCTTTCGGATCCGAGACAGGAGGTATACCCAACTGTTTTGGGTGTCCTATGAAGATGCATTTATCCGCTTTGGGTTCGAGCTTATCAGCCTGAAACTTTTTCACATAAGCGTCGCAGCCCCAAACTTTTAAGAAATGACAGCTTAGGTTTCTCTAAACCATAGTTCATACGGTGTCATCTCATCGGAATTACGTGGTGCCCTATTTAAAGTGAATGTGGTTGTCTCTAATGCCTAACCCATAAACTATCGTGGTAATTCGATAAGAGACATCATGGTATGCATCATATCCAATAGGGTGCAGTTATGATGTTCGGACACACCATCACACTATGGTGTTCCAGGCTGTATTAGTTGTGAAACAATTTCCACAATGTCTTAATTCTGTGCCAAACTCGTAATTCAGATATTCATCTCTATGATCATATCATAGATATTTTATCCTCTTGTCACGACGATCTTCAACTTCACCCTGAAATTACTTGAACCTTTCAATAATTCAGACTCGTGATTCATCAAGTAAATATACTCAGCATCTACTCAAATCATCTGTGAAGTAAGAATATAACGATATCCACTACATGCCTCAGCACTCATTGGACTGCACACATCAAGATGTATTACTTCCAACAAGTTGCTTTCTTGTTCCATCTTACTGAAAACGAGGCCTTTCAGTCATCTTGCTCATGTGGTATGATTTGCATGTCTCAAGTGATTCAAAATCAAGCGAGTCCAAAGATCCATCAACATGGAGCTTCTTCATGCGTTTTATACCATTGTGACTAAAATTGCAGTGCCACAAGTATGTGGTACTATCATTACTATCTTATATCTTTTGGCATGAACATGTGTATCACTACGATCGGGATTCAATAAACCATTCATTTTAGGTGTAAGACCATTGAAGGTATTATTCAAATAAACAGAGTAACCATTATTCTCCTTAAATGAATAACCGCATTGCGATGAACATAATCTAATCATGTCCATGCTCAACGCAAACACCAAATAACAATTATTTAGGTTTAACACCAATCCCGATGGTAGACGGAGCGTGCGATGTTTGATCACATCAACCTTGGAAACTCTTCCAACACCTATCGTCGTCTCACCTTTGGCTAGTCTCCGTTTATTCTGTAGCCTTTTATTTCGAGTTACTAACACTTAGCAACCGAACCGGTATCTAATACCCTGCTGCTACTAGGAGTACTAGTAAAGTACACATTTAATATATGTCCAATACATACTTCTGTCAACCTTGTCAGCCTTCTCATCTACCAAGTATCTAGGGTGGTTCTGCTTCAGTGACCGTTCCCCTTATTACAGAAGCACTTAGTCTCGGGCTTGGGTTCAACTTTGGGTTTCTTCACTAGAGCAGCAACTGATTTGTTGTTTCATGAAGTATCCCTTTCTTGCCCTTGCCCTTCTTGAAACTAGTGGTTTTACTAACCATCAACAATTGATGCTCCCTTTTGATTTCTACTTTCGCGGTGTCGCGAATAGCTCAAGGATCATATCTATCCCTGATATGTTATAGTTCATCACGAAGCTCTAGTAGCTTGGTGACAGTGACTTTGGAGAACCATCACTATCTCATCTGGAAGATTAACTCCCACTCGATTCAAGCGATTGTTGTACTCATACAATCTGAGCACATGCTCAACGATTGAGCTTTTCTCCTTAGTTTGCAGGCTTAAGAAACTTGTCAAAGGTCTCATACCTCTTGACGTGGGCACTAGCCTGAAATCCCAATTTCAGTCCTTGGAACATCTCATATGTTCTGCGATGTTTCAAAAACGTCTTTGGTGCCTCAATTCTAAACCATTTAGCATTACGCACTGAACTATCATGTAGTCATCAAAACGTGTATGTCAGATGTTCGCAACATCCACAACCGACGTTCGAGGTTCAGCTCACTGAGCGGTGCATTAAGGACATAATCCTTCTGCGCAGCAATGAGGACAATCCTCAGTTTACGGACCCAGTCCGCATAATTGCTACTATCAACTTTCAACTAAATTTTCTCTAGGAACATATCTAAAACAGTAGAACTAAAGCGTAAGCTACGACATAATTTGCAAAGTCCTTTTGACTATGTTCATGATAATTGAGTTCATCTGATTATTTCATGAACTCCCACTCAGATAGACATCCCTCTAGTCATCTAAGTGATACATGATCCGAATCGACTAGGCCGTGTCCGATCATCACGTGAGACGGACTAGTCATCATCGGTGAACATCTCATGTTGATCGCATCTTCTATACGACTCATGTTCGACCTTTCGGTCCTCCGTGTTCCGAGGCCATGTCTGTACATGCTAGGCTCGTCAAGTTAACCTAAGTGTTTCGCATGTGTTCCGAGGCCATGTCTGTACATGCTAGGCTCGTCAACACCCGTTGTATTCGAACGTAAGAATCTATCACACCCGATCATCACGTGGTGCTTCGAAACGACGAACCTTCGCAACGGTGCACAGTTAGGGAGAACACTTTTCTTGAAATTTTAGTGAGGGATCATCTTATTTAAGCTACCGTCGTTCTAAGCAAATAAGATGTAAAAACATGATAAACATCACATGCAATCAAATAGTGACATGATATGGCCATCATCACTTTGCTCCTTTTGATCTCCATCTTCGGGGCTCCATGATCATCATCGTCACCGGCATGACACCATGATCTCCATCATCATGTGTCTTCATGAAGTTGTCTCGCCAACTATTACTTCTACTACTACAGCTAACGGTTAGCAATAAAGTAAAGTAATTACATGACGTTTATGTTGACACGCAGGTCATAAATAAATTAAGACAACTCCTATGGCTCCTGCCGGTTGTCATACTCATCGACATGCAAGTCGTGATTCCTATTACAAGAACATGATCATCTCATACATCACATATATCATTCATCACATCCTTTGGCCACATCACATCACAAAACACTTGCTGCAAAAACAAGTTAGACGTCCTCTAATTGTTGTTGCAAGTTTTTACGTGGCTGCTATAGGTTGCTAGCAAGAACGTTTCTTACCTACGCCAAAACCACAACGTGAATTGCCAATTTCTATTTACCCTTCATAAGGACCCTGTTCATCGAATCCGATCCGACTAAAGTGGGACAGACAGACACCCGCCAGCCACCTTATGCAACTAATGCATGTCAGTCGATGGAACCGGTCTCACGTAAGCGTACGTGTAAGGTTGGTCCGGGCCGCTTCATCCCACAATGCCGCCGAATCAAGATAAGACTAGTAACGACAAGTAAATTGACAAAATCGATGCCCACAACTACTTTGTGTTCTATTCGTGCATAGAAACTATGCATAGACCTAGCTCATGATGCCACTGTTGGGGATCGTAGCAGAAATTCAAAATTTTCTATGCATCACCAAGATCAATCTATGGAGTAATCTAGCAACGAGGGAAGGAGAGTGCATCTACATACCCTTGTAGATCGCTAAGCAGAAGCGTTCAAGTGAACGGGGTTCATGGAGTCGTACTCGTCGTGATCCAAATCACCGATGATCCTAGTGCCGAACGGACGGCACCTCCGCGTTCAACACACGTACAGCCCGGGGACATATCCTCCTTCTTGATCCAGCAAGGGGAGAGGAGAAGTTGAGGGAAAACTCCGACAGCACGACGGCATGGTGGTGATGGAGCTCGTGGTTCTCCGGCAGGGCTTCGTCAAGCACTACGGAGGAGGACGAGGTGTTGGAGGAGGGAGAGGGCTGTGCTAGGGGAAGGGTGCGGCTGCCCTCTCTCTCCCTCACTATATATAGGGGGAAGGGAGGAGGGGGAGGCGCCCTAGGGTTCCCTAGGGGAGGGGCGGCGACCACAGGGGAAACCCTAGATGGGTTTGGGCGCCCCCACTCCTTAGGAAACTTGCCCCCCAAGCCGGGAGGGGCGGCTGCCCTAGGGATAGCGCCCCCACCTCTCCTGGTTACGTGAGATGGGGTGGTAGGGGCGCTCAGCCCCTTAGTGGGCTGATGTGCCCCCTCCCTTGGCCCATAAGGCCCCCCAACGCTTGCCGGGGCCTCCGAAACCCCTTTCGGACACGCTGGTCATCACCTGGTACCCCCGGAACAATTCCGGACTCCAATACCCTTCGTCCAATATACCGATCTTCACCTCCGGACCATTCTAGAGCTCCTCGTCATGTCCGGGATCTCATCCGGGACTCCGAACAACCTTCGGTAACCACATACTATTTCCCATAACAACTCTAGCGTCACCGAACCTTAAGTGTGTAGACCCTACGGGTTCGGGAACCATGCAGACATGACCGAGACAACTCTCCGGCCAATAACCAATAGCGGGATCTGGATACCCATGTTGGCTCCCACATGTTCCACGATGATCTCATCGGATGAACCACGATGTCGAGGATTTAATCAATCCCGTATTCAATTCCCTTTGTCTAGCGGTATTGTACTTGCCCGAGATTCGATCGTCGGTATCCGATACCTTGTTCAATCTCGTTACCGGCAAGTCTCTTTACTCGTTCCGTAACACATCATCCCGTGATCAACTCCTTGGTCACATTGCGCATATGATGATGTCCTACCGAGTGGGCCCAGAGATACCTCTCCGTCACACGGAGTGACAAATCCCAGTCTCAATTCGTGCCAACCCAACAGACACTTTCGGAGATACCCGTAGTGTACCTTTATAGCCACCCAGTTACGTTGTGACGTTTGGCACACCCAAAGCATTCCTACGATATCCGGGAGTTGCACAATCTCATGGTCTAAGGAAATGATACTTGACATTAGAAAAGCTTTAGCATACGAACTACACGAGCTTTGTGCTAGGCTTAGGATTGGGTCTTGTCCATCACATGATTCTCCTATTGATGTGATCCCGTTATCAATGACATCCAATGTCCATGGTCAGGAAACCGTAACCATCTATTGATCAACGAGCTAGTCAACTAGAGGCTTACTAGGGACATGGTGTTGTCTATGTATCCACACATGTATCTGAGTTTCCTATCAATACAATTATAGCATGGATAATAAACGATTATCATGAACAAGGAAATATGATAATAACTAATTTGTTATTGCCTCTACAGCACATTTATAATAGTCTCCCACTTGCACTAGAGTCAATAATCTAATTCACATCGCCATGTGATTAACACTCACAGGTCACATCGCCATGTGACCAACATCCAAAGAGTTTACTAGAGTTCAATAATCTAGTTCACATCACTATGTGATTAACACTCAATGAGTTCTGGGTTTGATCATGTTGCTTGTGAGAGAGGTTTTAGTCAACGGGTCTGCAACATTCAGATCCGTATGTACTTTGCAAATCTCTACGCTATATTTGGAGCCATTTCAAATAACTGTTCTACTTGGAGCTATTCTAAATTGTTGCTCCATTATACGTATCCGGTATCTCTACTCAGAGCTATCCGGATAGGTGTTAAGCTTGCATCGACGTAACTCTTTATGTCGAACTCTTTATCACCTCCATAACCGAGAAACATATCCTTATTCCTCTAAGGATAATTTTGACCGCTATCTGGTGATCTACTCCTAGATCACCTTTGTACCCTCTTGCCAGACATGTGGCAAGGCACACATCAGGTGCGGTACTCAGCATGGCATACCGTATAGAGCCTATGACAAAAGCATAGGGGACGACCTTCGTCCTTCCTCTTTCTCCTGCCGTGGTCGAGCTTTAAGTCTTAACTTCATACCTTACAACTCAGGCAAGAACTCCTTCTTTGGCTGATCCATCTTGAACACCTTCAAGATCATGTCAAGGTATGTGCTCATTTGAAAGTACCATTAAGCGTTTTTGATCTATCCTTATAGATCTTGATGCTCAATGTTCAAGTAGCTTAATCCAGGTTTTCCATTGAAAAACACCTTTCAAATAACCCTATATGCTTTCCAGAAATTCTACATCATTTCGGATCAACAATATGTCATCCACATATACTTATCAGAAATGTCATAGTGCTCCCACTCACTTTATTGTAAATACAAGTTTCTAACAAACTTTGTATAAACCCATAAACTTTGATTACTCCATCAAAGTGTATATTCCGACTCCGAGATGCTTGCTCTAGTCCATGGAAGGATCGCTGGAGCTAGCATACCTTTTAGCATCCTTAGGATCGACAAAACCTTTCTGATTGTATCACATACAACCTTTCCTTACGAAAACTGGTAAGGAAACTTGTTTTGACATCCATCTGCCAGATTTCATAAATGCAGCTTATGCTAACATGATTCCGATGGACTTAAGCATCGCTACGGGTGAGAAGATCTCATCGTAGTCAACTGCTTGAACTTGTGAAAAAACTCTTCGCCACAAGTCGAGCTTCATAGACGGTGACATTACCGTCCACGTCCGTCTTCTTCTTAAAATCCACATGTACCTAACAGCCTTACGACCATCAAGTAGTTCTTCCAAAGTCTACACTTTGTTTTCATATATGGATCCTCTCTCGGATTTATGGCCTCGAGCCAATTTTTCGGAATCCGGGCCCACCATTGCTTCTCCATTGCTCATAGGTTCATCGTTGTCCAACAACGTGACCTTTAAGACAGGGTTACCACTTAGAAGTTGTACACACCCTTATCAACCTATGAGGTTCGATAGTAACTCGATCTGAAGCTCCATGATCATCATCATTAGCTTTCTCTTCAACTGAAGCAGGTGCCACAGAAACATTTTTCCTGTGCTGTGCCACTCTCTGGTTGAAGTAAAGGTTCAACAACCTTATCAAGTTCTATCTTCCTCCCACTCAATTCTTTCGAGAGAAACTTTTCCTCGAGAAAGGACCTGATTCTAGAAACAATCCCTATTGCTTTCGGATCTGAGACAGGAGGTATACCCAACTGTTTTGGGTGTCCTATGAAGATGCATTTATCCGCTTTGGGTTCGAGCTTATCAGCCTGAAACTTTTTCACATAAGCGTCGCAGCCCCAAACTTTTAAGAAACGACAGCTTAGGTTTCTCTAAACCATAGTTCATACGGTGTCGATCTCAACGGAATTACGTGGTGCCCTATTTAAAGTGAATGTGGTTGTCTCTAATGCCTAACCCATAAACTATCGTGGTAATTCGATAAGAGACATCATGGTATGCATCATATCCAATAGGGTGCAGTTATGATGTTCGGACACACCATCACACTATGGTGTTCCAGGCTGTATTAGTTGTGAAACAATTTCCACAATGTCTTAATTCTGTGCCAAACTCGTAATTCAGATATTCATCTCTATGATCATATCATAGATATTTTATCCTCTTGTCACGACGATCTTCAACTTCACCCTGAAATTACTTGAACCTTTCAATAATTCAGACTCGTGATTCATCAAGTAAATATACTCAGCATCTACTCAAATCATCTGTGAAGTAAGAATATAACGATATCCACTACATGCCTCAGCACTCATTGGACTGCACACATCAAGATGTATTACTTCCAACAAGTTGCTTTCTTGTTCCATCTTACTGAAAACGAGGCCTTTCAGTCATCTTGCTCATGTGGTATGATTTGCATGTCTCAAGTGATTCAAAATCAAGCGAGTCCAAAGATCCATCAACATGGAGCTTCTTCATGCGTTTTATACCATTGTGACTAAAATTGCAGTGCCACAAGTATGTGGTACTATCATTACTATCTTATATCTTTTGGCATGAACATGTGTATCACTACGATCGGGATTCAATAAACCATTCATTTTAGGTGTAAGACCATTGAAGGTATTATTCAAATAAACAGAGTAACCATTATTCTCCTTAAATGAATAACCGCATTGCGATGAACATAATCTAATCATGTCCATGCTCAACGCAAACACCAAATAACAATTATTTAGGTTTAACACCAATCCCGATGGTAGACGGAGCGTGCGATGTTTGATCACATCAACCTTGGAAACTCTTCCAACACCTATCGTCGTCTCACCTTTGGCTAGTCTCCGTTTATTCTGTAGCCTTTTATTTCGAGTTACTAACACTTAGCAACCGAACCGGTATCTAATACCCTGCTGCTACTAGGAGTACTAGTAAAGTACACATTTAATATATGTCCAATACATACTTCTGTCAACCTTGTCAGCCTTCTCATCTACCAAGTATCTAGGGTGGTTCTGCTTCAGTGACCGTTCCCCTTATTACAGAAGCACTTAGTCTCGGGCTTGGGTTCAACTTTGGGTTTCTTCACTAGAGCAGCAACTGATTTGTTGTTTCATGAAGTATCCCTTTCTTGCCCTTGCCCTTCTTGAAACTAGTGGTTTTACTAACCATCAACAATTGATGCTCCCTTTTGATTTCTACTTTCGCGGTGTCGCGAATAGCTCAAGGATCATATCTATCCCTGATATGTTATAGTTCATCACGAAGCTCTAGTAGCTTGGTGACAGTGACTTTGGAGAACCATCACTATCTCATCTGGAAGATTAACTCCCACTCGATTCAAGCGATTGTTGTACTCATACAATCTGAGCACATGCTCAACGATTGAGCTTTTCTCCTTAGTTTGCAGGCTTAAGAAACTTGTCAAAGGTCTCATACCTCTTGACGTGGGCACTAGCCTGAAATCCCAATTTCAGTCCTTGGAACATCTCATATGTTCTGCGATGTTTCAAAAACGTCTTTGGTGCCTCAATTCTAAACCATTTAGCATTACGCACTGAACTATCATGTAGTCATCAAAACGTGTATGTCAGATGTTCGCAACATCCACAACCGACGCTTCGAGGTTCAGCTCACTGAGCGGTGCATTAAGGACATAATCCTTCTGCGCAGCAATGAGGACAATCCTCAGTTTACGGACCCAGTCCGCATAATTGCTACTATCAACTTTCAACTAAATTTTCTCTAGGAACATATCTAAAACAGTAGAACTAAAGCGTAAGCTACGACATAATTTGCAAAGTCCTTTTGACTATGTTCATGATAATTGAGTTCATCTGATTATTTCATGAACTCCCACTCAGATAGACATCCCTCTAGTCATCTAAGTGATACATGATCCGAATCGACTAGGCCGTGTCCGATCATCACGTGAGACGGACTAGTCATCATCGGTGAACATCTCATGTTGATCGCATCTTCTATACGACTCATGTTCGACCTTTCGGTCCTCCGTGTTCCGAGGCCATGTCTGTACATGCTAGGCTCGTCAAGTTAACCTAAGTGTTTCGCATGTGTTCCGAGGCCATGTCTGTACATGCTAGGCTCGTCAACACCCGTTGTATTCGAACGTAAGAATCTATCACACCCGATCATCACGTGGTGCTTCGAAACGACGAACCTTCGCAACGGTGCACAGTTAGGGAGAACACTTTTCTTGAAATTTTAGTGAGGGATCATCTTATTTAAGCTACCGTCGTTCTAAGCAAATAAGATGTAAAAACATGATAAACATCACATGCAATCAAATAGTGACATGATATGGCCATCATCACTTTGCTCCTTTTGATCTCCATCTTCGGGGCTCCATGATCATCATCGTCACCGGCATGACACCATGATCTCCATCATGATCTCCATCATCGTGTCTTCATGAAGTTGTCTCGCCAACTATTACTTCTACTACTACAGCTAACGGTTAGCAATAAAGTAAAGTAATTACATGACGTTTATGTTGACACGCAGGTCATAAATAAATTAAGACAACTCCTATGGCTCCTGCCGGTTGTCATACTCATCGACATGCAAGTCGTGATTCCTATTACAAGAACATGATCATCTCATACATCACATATATCATTCATCACATCCTTTGGCCATATCACATCACAAAACACTTGCTGCAAAAACAAGTTAGACGTCCTCTAATTGTTGTTGCAAGTTTTTACGTGGCTGCTATAGGTTGCTAGCAAGAACGTTTCTTACCTACGCCAAAACCACAACGTGAATTGCCAATTTCTATTTACCCTTCATAAGGACCCTGTTCATCGAATCCGATCCGACTAAAGTGGGAGAGACAGACACCCGCCAGCCACCTTATGCAACTAGTGCATGTCAGTCGGTGGAACCGGTCTCACGTAAGCATACGTGTAAGGTTGGTCCGGGCCGCTTCATCCCACAATGCCGCCGAATCAAGATAAGACTAGTAACGGCAAGTAAATTGACAAAATCGACGCCCACAACTACTTTGTGTTCTACTCGTGCATAGAAACTACGCATAGACCTAGCTCATGATGCCACTGTTGGGGATCGTAGCAGAAATTCAAAATTTTCTACGCATCACCAAGATCAATCTATGGAGTAATCTAGCAACGAGGGAAGGAGAGTGCATCTGCATACCCTTGTAGATCGCTAAGCGGAAGCGTTCAAGTGAACGGGGTTGATGGAGTCGTACTCGTCGTGATCCAAATCACCAATGATCCTAGTGCCGAACGGATAGCACCTCCGCGTTCAACACACATACAGCCCGGGGACGTCTCCTCCTTCTTGATCCAGCAAGGGGAGAGGAGAAGTTGAGGGAAACTCCGACAGCACGACGGCATGGTGGTGATGGAGCTCGTGGTTCTCTGGCAGGGCTTCGTCAAGCACTACGGAGGAGGACGAGGTGTTGGAGGAGGGAGAGGACTGCGCTAGGGGAAGGGTGTGGCTGCCCTCTCTCTCCCTCACAATATATAGGGGGAAGGGAGGAGGGGGAGGCGCCCTAGGGTTCCCTAGGGGAGGGGCGGCGGCCACAGGGGAAACCCTAGATGGGTTTGGGCGCCCCCACCCCTAAGGAAACTTGCCCCCCAAGCTGGGAGGGGCGGCTGCCCTAGGGGTGGCACCCCCACCTCTCCTGGTTACGTGAGATGGGGTGGGAGGGGCGCTCAGCCCCTTAGTGGGCTGATGTCCCTCCCCTTGGCCCATAAGGCCCCCCAACGCTTGCGGGTCCTCCGAAACCCCTTTCGGACACGCTGGTCATCACCTGGTACCCGGAACAATTCCGGACTCCAATACCCTTCGTCCATATACCGATCTTCACCTCCGGACCATTCCGGAGCTCCTCGTCATGTCCGGGATCTCATCCGGGACTCCGAACAACCTTCGGTAACCACATACTATTTCCCATAACAACTCTAGCGTCACCGAACCTTAAGTGTGTAGACCCTACGGGTTCGGGAACCATGCAGACATGACCGAGACACCTCTCCGGCCAATAACCAACAGCGGGATCTGGATACCCATGTTGGCTCCCACATGTTCCACGATGATCTCATCGGATGAACCACGATGTCGAGGATTCAATCAATCCCGTATTCAATTCCCTTTGTCTAGCGGTATTGTACTTGCCCGAGATTCGATCGTCGGTATCCGATACCTTGTTCAATCTCGTTACCGGCAAGTCTCTTTACTCGTTCCGTAACACATCATCCCGTGATCAACTCCTTGGTCACATTGCGCATATGATGATGTCCTACCGAGTGGGCCCAGAGATACCTCTCCGTCACACGGAGTGACAAATCCCAGTCTCGATTCGTGCCAACCCAACAGACACTTTCGGAGATACCCGTAGTGTACCTTTATAGCCACCCAGTTACGTTGTGACGTTTGGCACACCCAAAGCATTCCTACGGTATCCGGGAGTTGCACAATCTCATGGTCTAAGGAAATGATACTTGACATTAGAAAAGCTTTAGCATACGAACTACACGATCTTTGTGCTAGGCTTAGGATTGGGTCTTGTCCATCACATGATTCTCCTAATGATGTGATCCCGTTATCAACGACATCCAATGTCCATGGTCAGGAAACCGTAACCATCTATTGATCAACGAGCTAGTCAACTAGAGGCTTACTAGGGACATGGTGTTGTCTATGTATCCACACATGTATCTGAGTTTCCTATCAATACAATTATAGCATGGATAATAAACGATTATCATGAACAAGGAAATATAATAATAACTAATTTGTTATTGCCTCTAGAGCATATTTCCAACAGTCTCCCACTTGCACTAGAGTCAATAATCTAGTTCACATCGCCATGTGATTAACACTCACAGGTCACATCGCCATGTGACCAACATCCAAAGAGTTTACTAGAGTCAATAATCTAGTTCACATCACTATGTGATTAACACTCAATGAGTTCTGGGTTTGATCATGTTGCTTGTGAGAGAGGTTTTAGTCAACGGGTCTGCAACATTCAGATCCGTATGTACTTCGCAAATCTCTACGCTATATTTGGAGCCATTTCAAATAACTGTTCTACTTGGAGCTATTCTAAATTGTTGCTCCATTATACGTATCCGGTATCTCTACTCAGAGCTATCCGGATAGGTGTTAAGCTTGCATCGACGTAACTCTTTACGTCGAACTCTTTATCACCTCCATAACCGAGAAACATATCCTTATTCCTCTAAGGATAATTTTGACCGCTATCTGGTGATCTACTCCTAGATCACCTTTGTACCCTCTTGCCAGACATGTGGCAAGGCACACATCAGGTGCGGTACTCAGCATGGCATACCGTATAGAGCCTATGACAAAAGCATAGGGGACGACCTTCGTCCTTCCTCTTTCTTCTGCCGTGGTCGAGCTTTAAGTCTTAACTTCATACCTTACAACTCAGGCAAGAACTCCTTCTTTGGCTGATCCATCTTGAACACCTTCAAGATCATGTCAAGGTATGTGCTCATTTGAAAGTACCATTAAGCGTTTTTGATCTATCCTTATAGATCTTGATGCTCAATGTTCAAGTAGCTTAATCCAGGTTTTCCATTGAAAAACACCTTTCAAATAACCCTATATGCTTTCCAGAAATTCTACATCATTTCGGATCAACAATATGTCATCCACATATACTTATCAGAAATGTTGTAGTGCTCCCACTCACTTTATTGTAAATACAAGTTTCTAACAAACTTTGTATAAACCCATAAACTTTGATTACTCTATCAAAGTGTATATTCCGACTCCGAGATGCTAGCTCTAGTCCATGGAAGGATCGCTGGAGCTTGCATACCTTTTAGCATCCTTAGGATCGACAAAACCTTTCTGATTGTATCACATACAACCTTTCCTTACGAAAACTGGTAAGGAAACTTGTTTTGACATCCATCTGCCAGATTTCATAAATGCAGCTTATGCTAACATGATTTCGATGGACTTAAGCATCGCTACGGGTGAGAAAATCTCATTGTAGTCAACTGCTTGAACTTGTGAAAAAATCTTCGCCACAAGTCGAGCTTCATAGACGATGACATTACCGTACACGTCCGTCTTCTTCTTAAAATCCACATGTACCTAACAGCCTTACAACCATCAAGTAGTTCTTCCAAAGTCTACACTTTGTTTTCATACATGGATCCTCTCTTGGACTTTATGGCCTCGAGCCAATTTTTAGAATCCGGGCCCACCATCGCTTCTCCATAGCTCATAGGTTCATTGTTGTCCAACAACGTGACCTTTAAGATAGGGTTACCACTTAGAAGTTGTACACACCCTTGTCAACCCATGAGGTTCGATAGTAACTTGATCTGAAGCTCCATGATCATCATCATTAGCTTTCTCTTCAACTGAGGCAGGTGCCACAGAAACATTTTTCCTGTGCTGCGCTACTCTCTGGTTGAAGTAAAGGTTCAACAACCTTATCAAGTTCTATCTTCCTCCCACTCAATTCTTTCGAGAGAAACTTTTCCTCGAGAAAGGACCCGATTCGAGAAACAATCCCTATTGCTTTCGGATCTGAGACAGGAGGTATACCCAACTGTTTTGGGTGTCCTATGAAGATGTATTTATCCGCTTTGGGTTTGAGCTTATCAGCCTGGAACTTTTTCACATAAGCGTCGCAGCCCCAAACTTTTAAGAAATGACAGCTTAGGTTTCTCTAAACCATAGTTCATACGGTGTCATCTCATCGGAATTACGTGGTGCCCTATTTAAAGTGAATGTGGTTGTCTCTAATGCCTAACCCATAAACTATCGTGGTAATTCGATAAGAGACATCATGGTATGCATCATATCCAATAGGGTGCAGTTATGATGTTCGGACACACCATCACACTATGGTGTTCCAGGCTGTATTAGTTGTGAAACAATTTCCACAATGTCTTAATTCTGTGCCAAACTCGTAATTCAGATATTCATCTCTATGATCATATCATAGATATTTTATCCTCTTGTCACGACGATCTTCAACTTCACCCTGAAATTACTTGAACCTTTCAATAATTCAGACTCGTGATTCATCAAGTAAATATACTCAGCATCTACTCAAATCATCTGTGAAGTAAGAATATAACGATATCCACTACATGCCTCAGCACTCATTGGACTGCACACATCAAGATGTATTACTTCCAACAAGTTGCTTTCTTGTTCCATCTTACTGAAAACGAGGCCTTTCAGTCATCTTGCTCATGTGGTATGATTTGCATGTCTCAAGTGATTCAAAATCAAGCGAGTCCAAAGATCCATCAACATGGAGCTTCTTCATGCGTTTTATACCATTGTGACTAAAATTGCAGTGCCACAAGTATGTGGTACTATCATTACTATCTTATATCTTTTGGCATGAACATGTGTATCACTACGATCGGGATTCAATAAACCATTCATTTTAGGTGTAAGACCATTGAAGGTATTATTCAAATAAACAGAGTAACCATTATTCTCCTTAAATGAATAACCGCATTGCGATGAACATAATCTAATCATGTCCATGCTCAACGCAAACACCAAATAACAATTATTTAGGTTTAACACCAATCCCGATGGTAGACGGAGCGTGCGATGTTTGATCACATCAACCTTGGAAACTCTTCCAACACCTATCGTCGTCTCACCTTTGGCTAGTCTCCGTTTATTCTGTAGCCTTTTATTTCGAGTTACTAACACTTAGCAACCGAACCGGTATCTAATACCCTGCTGCTACTAGGAGTACTAGTAAAGTACACATTTAATATATGTCCAATACATACTTCTGTCAACCTTGTCAGCCTTCTCATCTACCAAGTATCTAGGGTGGTTCTGCTTCAGTGACCGTTCCCCTTATTACAGAAGCACTTAGTCTCGGGCTTGGGTTCAACTTTGGGTTTCTTCACTAGAGCAGCAACTGATTTGTTGTTTCATGAAGTATCCCTTTCTTGCCCTTGCCCTTCTTGAAACTAGTGGTTTTACTAACCATCAACAATTGATGCTCCCTTTTGATTTCTACTTTCGCGGTGTCGCGAATAGCTCAAGGATCATATCTATCCCTGATATGTTATAGTTCATCACGAAGCTCTAGTAGCTTGGTGACAGTGACTTTGGAGAACCATCACTATCTCATCTGGAAGATTAACTCCCACTCGATTCAAGCGATTGTAGTACTCATACAATCTGAGCACATGCTCAACGATTGAGCTTTTCTCCTTAGTTTGCAGGCTTAGGAAACTTGTCAAAGGTCTCATACCTCTTGACGTGGGCACTAGCCTGAAATCCCAATTTCAGTCCTTGGAACATCTCATATGTTCTGCGATGTTTCAAAAACGTCTTTGGTGCCTCAATTCTAAACCATTTAGCATTACGCACTGAACTATCATGTAGTCATCAAAACGTGTATGTCAGATGTTCGCAACATCCACAACCGACGTTCGAGGGTTCAGCTCACTGAGCGGTGCATTAAGGACATAATCCTTCTGCGCAGCAATGAGGACAATCCTCAGTTTACGGATCCAGTCCGCATAATTGCTACTATCAACTTTCAACTAAATTTTCTCTAGGAACATATCTAAAACAGTAGAACTAAAGCGTAAGCTACGACATAATTTGCAAAGTCCTTTTGACTATGTTCATGATAATTGAGTTCATCTGATTATTTCATGAACTCCCACTCAGATAGACATCCCTCTAGTCATCTAAGTGATACATGATCCGAATCGACTAGGCCGTGTCTGATCATCACGTGAGACGGACTAGTCATCATCGGTGAACATCTCATGTTGATCGCATCTTCTATACGACTCATGTTCGACCTTTCGGTCCTCCGTGTTCCGAGGCCATGTCTGTACATGCTAGGCTCGTCAAGTTAACCTAAGTGTTTCGCATGTGTTCCGAGGCCATGTCTGTACATGCTAGGCTCGTCAACACCCGTTGTATTCGAACGTAAGAATCTATCACACCCGATCATCACGTGGTGCTTCGAAACGACGAACCTTCGCAACGGTGCACAGTTAGGGAGAACACTTTTCTTGAAATTTTAGTGAGGGATCATCTTATTTAAGCTACCGTCGTTCTAAGCAAATAAGATGTAAAAACATGATAAACATCACATGCAATCAAATAGTGACATGATATGGCCATCATCACTTTGCTCCTTTTGATCTCCATCTTCGGGGCTCCATGATCATCATCGTCACCGGCATGACACCATGATCTCCATCATGATCTCCATCATCGTGTCTTCATGAAGTTGTCTCGCCAACTATTACTTCTACTACTACAGCTAACGGTTAGCAATAAAGTAAAGTAATTACATGACGTTTATGTTGACACGCAGGTCATAAATAAATTAAGACAACTCCTATGGCTCCTGCCGGTTGTCATACTCATCGACATGCAAGTCGTGATTCCTATTACAAGAACATGATCATCTCATACATCACATATATCATTCATCACATCCTTTGGCCACATCACATCACAAAACACTTGCTGCAAAAACAAGTTAGACGTCCTCTAATTGTTGTTGCAAGTTTTTACGTGGCTGCTATAGGTTGCTAGCAAGAACGTTTCTTACCTACGCCAAAACCACAACGTGAATTGCCAATTTCTATTTACCCTTCATAAGGACCCTGTTCATCGAATCCGATCCGACTAAAGTGGGAGAGACAGACACCCGCCAGCCACCTTATGCAACTAGTGCATGTCAGTCGGTGGAACCGGTCTCACGTAAGCGTACGTGTAAGGTTGGTCCGGGCCGCTTCATCCCACAATGCCGCCGAATCAAGATAAGACTAGTAACGACAAGTAAATTGACAAAATCGACGCCCACAACTACTTTGTGTTCTACTCGTGCATAGAAACTACGCATAGACCTAGCTCATGATGCCACTGTTGGGGATCGTAGCAGAAATTCAAAATTTTCTACGCATCACCAAGATCAATCTATGGAGTAATCTAGCAACGAGGGGAAGGAGAGTGCATCTACATACCCTTGTAGATCGCTAAGCGGAAGCGTTCAAGTGAACGGGGTTGGTGGAGTCGTACTCGTCGTGATCCAAATCACCGATGATCCTAGTGCCGAACGGACGGCACCTCCGCGTTCAACACACGTACAGCCGGGGACGTTCTCCTCCTTCTTGATCCAGCAAGGGGAGAGGAGAAGTTGACGGAAAACTCCGACAGCACGACGGCATGGTGGTGATGGAGCTCGTGGTTCTCGCAGGGCTTCGCCAAGCACACGAGAGAGACGAGGTGTTGGAGAGGGAGAGGGACTGCGCCAGGGAAGGGTGTCTGGCTCCCATGGCCTCCCCACATATATAGGGGGAAGGAGAGCTGCGCCCCTAGTTCCCTAGGGGTGGCGGCCAGCCAAATCCCATCATGGGCGCCCCCACCGAAGGAAATTGCCCCCCAAGCTGGAGGGCGCTGCCTAGGGGTGGCACCCCCACCTCTCCTGGTTACGTGAGATGGGGTGGGAGGGGCGCTCAGCCCCTTAGTGGGCTGATGTGCCCTCTCCCCTTGGCCCATAAGGCCCCCCAACGCTTGCCGGGTCCTCCGAAACCCCTTTCGGACACGCTGGTCATCACCTGGTACACCCAACAATTCCGGACTCCAATACCTTCGTCCGATATACCGATCTTCACCTCCGGACCATTCCGGAGCTCCTCATCATGTCCGGGATCTCATCCGGGACTCCGAACAACCTTCGGTAACCACATACTATTTCCCATAACAACAAACGTCACCGAACCTTAAGTGTGTAGACCCTACGGGTTCGGGAACCATGCAGACATGACCGAGAAAACTCTCCGGCCAATAACCAACAGCGGGATCTGGATACCCATGTTGGCTCCCACATGTTCCACGATGATCTCATCGGATGAACCACGATGTCGAGGATTTAATCAATCCCGTATTCAATTCCCTTTGTCTAGCGGTATTGTACTTGCCCGAGATTCGATCGTCGGTATCCGATACCTTGTTCAATCTCGTTACCGGCAAGTCTCTTTACTCGTTCCGTAACACATCATCCCGTGATCAACTCCTTGGTCACATTGCGCATATGATGATGTCCTACCGAGTGGGCCCAGAGATACCTCTCCGTCACACGGAGTGACAAATCCCAGTCTCGATTCGTGCCAACCCAACAGACACTTTCGGAGATACCCGTAGTGTACCTTTATAGCCACCCAGTTACGTTGTGACGTTTGGCACACCCAAAGCATTCCTACGGTATCCGGGAGTTGCACAATCTCATGGTCTAAGGAAATGATACTTGACATTAGAAAAGCTTTAGCATACGAACTACACGATCTTTGTGCTAGGCTTAGGATTGGGTCTTGTCCATCATATGATTCTCCTAATGATGTGATCCCGTTATCAACGACATCCAATGTCCATGGTCAGGAAACCGTAACCATCTATTGATCAACGAGCTAGTCAACTAGAGGCTTACTAGGGACATGGTGTTGTCTATGTATCCACACATGTATCTGGGTTTCCTATCAATACAATTATAGCATGGATAATAAACAATTATCATGAACAAGGAAATATAATAATAACTAATTTGTTATTGCCTCTAGAGCATATTTCCAACACAGCGTTATCCTCGTGGGTGAGTTTTTCAGACTCATCCCACGAGCCAGGGTCCATGTGAAACAAGTTGCCTGGGGCTGGGCCGAAAAGGGTTTTATAGAATTCTGTGGCATGTGAGATAAGGTTATCAGTACCTTCTATCTCAACATCACCACACTTGAGGGAATGAATAGTATTCTTCCTTTTTCGCCCGTTTGCAATTTTATGAAAGTAATCAGTGTTCAAATCCCCTTTGAGCAGCCAACGCTCATGGGATTGTTGCAGCCAGAAAATCTCCTCATTCACCAGAATCTCATGAAGTTCAAAATTAATATCCACCTTTCTACTATACATCTCAGGGGTCAGAGGTCCCTCCTCTTCAAGCTCCTCAAGAGTGGACAATTCTACCCTTAATTCTTCTTTTCTTTTCTTGGAATATCCGTACTTATTGGACCCCCACCCTTTGAAGAAGGTTTTAAACCTTTTTAGTTTGATATTAAGAATATCAATAGGATCTTCAGCTTTAACCGCTCTACTCCAGATTTTCTCCACTAAGGGTAGAAAGTCCTCATTTTTTAACCAGGCCAAATCAAACCCGAATTCCCTGGGTTTATGAGCCTCCCTGCCCATTTCTCCTGAGGAAAGGAGTAGGGGGTTATGGTCAGATAACTCTCTAACCAGCTTTCTAACAGTTACCCAAAGGGTATAGATTTTCCCAGTCACTAGACATCAAAATCCTGTCTAGCTTTTCCAAAGTGGGGTGGGTCTGGTTATTTGTCCAAGTATATTTCCCTCCACTACAATAAATTTCCCTCGGTCCATATGCATTAATTATAGAGTTGAACATGTCCATAGATTTATGACCATGTGCTTTTTTATTCTTTTCTCCACCATGCCTCAAGATGTTAAAGTCTCCCCCAACTATGTAGGGTTTGTTCATATCAGAACAGAATTGAGCAAGTTCCAGCAGGAACTCCTCCCTCCTCTCTTCATGAGCTGGGCCATATACCATTAGAATACTCCATTCAGTTTTATTTTTCCTATCTATAAGATCAAGCTGGAGCATGAACTTGCCTTTCTTGTTAGAACTCAAGTCCAAAATGTCTTTTCTAGCCCCCGCAATGATACCACCTGATTTGCCACATGAGGGGATCCAGACCCACTCAAAGATACTAAGAGGGTCAATTTTTCTCAAGCATTTAGGGGAGAAGTTTTTCTTCATGGTTTCCTGAAGACCCAGGAAATCAAGGGAATGGTCACTAATTAAATCAGAGAGTCAGGTGGCCATTCCTTTCTTGCCTACCCTTCTGCAGTTCCAAATGAGACCTCTCATTTGGAACGTTTTTTTGTTTTTTGGACCTGGTAACCCTGCATCCTGTACAAGGGACGTGCTGCCCAAGTGCATCCTGTACTGCATATGGAGGAGCCAATGAAGGAGGTGATCAGTACTGTGGAGTGTTCGGCGGACAAGGAGGCAACCGACCCAGGGGCCGCTGGTAAACTGACGGAGCCAAGTGTGGCGCCCCGTCAGGAGCAATGAATTGCTTAAGTTGGAACTGTCGAGGGGCGGGGAACCTTCGCACAGTTCGTGATCTTGTAGCACTTGTGGGTGCTCACTCCCCAAAATTGGTGTTCTTGTGTGAAACTAGACAAACAAAGGAAAAGATGTATCGGCTGCGCTCTCGTTTAGGTTTGGCCGGATTTGAAGGAGTCAGTAGTGATGGTCGTAGCGGTGGGCTCGCTTTGTTTTGGCATGAGTCTGTAATAGTGGATGTCAAAGAAGCAAATAAGAGATGGGTTGATGCTCATGTGTGGTTGTCCCCAAATGATCCATTGTGGCGCATTACTTTTGTGTATGATGAGCCACGCATCGAGACCATGCATTTGATGTGGGACTCAATTAGAAGGCTTCTTGCCCAAAGTACGCTGCCATGGATGTTAGTAGGTGATTTTAATGAAGCTATGTGGGAGTACGAACACATGTCTGAAACTCCGTGGGCGTCGGGACAAATGCTAATATTCAGATGCACTTGAGACTTGCGGCCTGGTTGACTTGGGTTTTCGGGGTTACCCCTTTACTTTAGACAACAGAAGAGGAGGAAGGGCAAATGTTCAGGTGAGGTTGGACCGTGCAGTTGCAACAAATTCTTGGAGGGATCTTTTTGCTGAGGTGGTTGTGCATCACCTTGTGTCTCCTGCATCAGACCATTGCCCGGTGTTGGTTTGCTGTACACCGGACACGGCGCCCTGCCCAGCTCGATGTCGCAGGTATGAGTTGATGTGGGAAAGGGATTAGGCTCTTGGGGAAGTTATTGCTGCGGCTTGGGGCGAGGATGGTGTCAAGCAGAATTTGGGCGACGTGCAAAAGGCTCTCAGCCAAGTTATGGGCAAACTCCATGCCTGGAGTAATAAAAAGTTTGGCAACGTCACACGACAGCTAGAGAAGTCGAGGTCCAGGCTTGAGGAGCTCATGCATATGAATGCGGATAGGGCAGAAATCAGGAAACAAATGGACGAAATGAATGAACTTTTATTCAGGGAGGAGATGATGTGGCTTCAACGCTCGCGCATAGCTTGGCTCAAGGAGGGAGACAGAAATAGAAAAAATATCATGGAAAAGCAGTGTGGCGTGCTAGGAAGAATGTGGTGAAGGGCTTGATGGATAATAATGATGTGTGGCACACAAATCAGAAGTACATGTTGGATATGGCTCGCTCCTATTTCATGCATTTATTCACGGCAGACCCACACATTGATCCACAAGAGGTAGTGAGGCTCTTCCAGCCTAAGGTAACAGATGATATGAACCTTAAATTATGTGCTCCTTTTACTGATAAAGAAATTGGAGATGCACTTTTTCAAATAGGCCTTCTAAAAGCCCCAGGTCCAGATGGATTCTCGGCCAGGTTCTTTCAGCGTAATTGGGCGGTAATGAAGGAGGAGGTGATGGGGGCTGTTCGGTTATTTTTTTGAGACCGGGTGTATGCCAGCTGATGAGGTGAATACCACGACGATTGTGCTGATACCGAAGGTTGATGATCCCAAACGCCTCACTGAGTTCCGAACGATCAGCCTATGTAATGTTATATACAAGGTCATCTCCAAGTGCTTGGTTAACCGCTTGAGACCCCTCCTGGATGGTATAATTTCTCCTGAGCAGAGTGCTTTTGTTCCAGGTAGACTCATAACAGATAATGCTTTTATTGCGTTCGAGTGCCTTCATACCATTAAACATGAAACAAACCAGGATAAAAGTTTTTGTGCATATAAGTTGGACCTACCCAAGGCATACGACAGGGTGGATTGGCAATTCCTGAAGCGAATGATGCAAAGTTGGGCTTTCATCACCGGTGGGTACAGTGGATCATGGCGTGTGTTACCACGGTGAGTTACAATGTTAAATTAAATGGAGCCCACTCGGATTCGTTTGCACCGTCGCGCGGGCTACGGCAGGGAGACCCTTTATCTCCGTTCCTGTTTTTGCTTTGTGGCGGATGGTCTTGATGCTATTTTTAAACAGAAGGTTGCTAACCGGATGATCTCGCCCTTGCACGTGTGTCTGCGAGCCCCTGGTATATCTCATCTTCTATTTGCAGATGACACTATCCTATTTTTCCGTGCTACACGGGAGGAAGCATTGCAGGTGAGGGATGCACTTGCAACCTATGAACGCACCACGGGACAATTCATCAACCCGGCGAAGTGCTCTATTCTTTTTGGACCTAAGTGCAGGGACACTGATCAGCAGGAAGTCATGCAGGCGCTCCACGTCCAGAACGTGGGATTTGAAGAGAAATATCTCGGTCTCCCGACGCCTTCGGGGAGAATGTCAAAGGGCAAGTTCCACAACCTGCAAGAGCAACTCACTAAACGTATCCTACAATGGGGGGAAGCGGTGTCGCAGGGGGGCCGAGAAATCCTCATCAAGGCTGTCGCACAGTCCCTCCCAACTTATCTAATGGGAGTCTTCCGCCTACCACGGAGTGTATGCGATGATCTCACACGTATGGTCCGGAACTTTTGGTGGGGAGCCAAGGAGGGGAAGAGGAAGACACATTGGCATGCGTGGGATACTCTGATCAAACCTAAAACCCATCGTGGCATGGGATTTCGCGACTTCAGAATCTTCAACCAGGCACTGCTGGCACGACAGGCATGGCGTCTTATTGCTAATCCCGAGAGTTTGTGTGCGCAGGTACTAAAGGCCCGATACTATCCCGAAGGGCGACTAGAGGACACGGTCTTCTCGGGCAACTCGTCGCAGACATGGGAGTCCATCGTCCATGGTATTGAGCTGCTCAAGAAGGGCATTATCTGGCGCATAGGGGATGGCACGTCTGTACGCATATGGCGGGATCAGTGGATTCCGCACCCCCTCGCGAGAACACCGGTCTCTCCTCAAGGTCGGTGCCGCCTATGACGGGTTAGTGAGCTCTTGGACGAGCACGGCAACTGGAGTGTTCGGCTGCTCAATCGATACTTTTTACCCGTTGATGTTTCGGAAATTTTGAAGATCAAGACATCGACTCGCCTCGGCAATGACATCATCGCATGGGCGCCGGAGCGTTTGGCCGTGTCGAGGGCCGTACTGCAGTATGGTTGCGCTCTGGACCTGCAGAAGTTCCTATGCTTTGTAGGAACGAACTTGTAATCGACTAAGCAATGAAATCCCTTTTTACCCTGCAAAAAAAATCCCTAGCGGCAGAGCGCAACCATACTGCATTACGGTCCGGAGCGCTTACTGCCTTGCCTACGACGACTCCCATCGTCAGACTACAGTCGCAGCGAGCAGGGCACCGGACGGGCGACGTGCCGTCTGGGCACTTATATGGAGGTGCCCTACTCCACCAAAGGTCCGTATATTTTCATGGCGTTTGGCCTCGAATTCTCTTGCTACTTGGGTGAACAAGCATACACGCAATATTGAGCCATCTGACCTTTGCCCGTTGTGTGCGACGGAACCGGAGGACACGTTCCACACTTTCTGTAGGTGTCCAAGGGCTGTGGCCCTATGGCAGGCCATGGCGGAGCGATGGCAGCTTCCGGACATCAGGGCAAGGAGGAACACAGGACCTGAGTGGCTCTTTGATCTGCTGCACGAGCTACAAGATGATGAACGCAGGCATGTGCTCATGGTGCTATGGAGAAGCTGGCATGTCCGGAATGAGGTTGTCCATAATAAACCGCCTCCCCCTGTTGAAGCATCTCTACGCTTTCTCGTCATCTATGAGGAATCTCTCCAATGCATACAACAATTTACGGTTGGTGACGTGATAAAAGGGAAGATGGTCCTGTTGCATGTTGGGTGCAAGTCGTCCACAACACATACCCCAGCACCGCCACCTCCTACAGTGTGTTGGGATCCTCCTCTGTTGGCCGAGTAAAGCTCAGTGTTGATGGTTCGTATATTCAAGCCACTGGAGAAGCGGGAGCGGGAATGATTCTCCGAGATAGCGAGGGTAACATCATCTTCTCTGCATGTCGTTCCATCATGCACTGCTATGGGGCACTTCAAGCCGAGCTTCTTGCCTGCCAGGAGGGTCTGAACCTTGCTCTCCAATGGTCTACCCTGCCGGTGGACATTGAGATGGACTGCATGGAGGCAGTCAAATTAATCAAATCACCTTCTATAGATAGATCGCCGCATGTGATGATAGTCAATGATGTTAAGAGTTTCTTTGGTGAAAGGGATGTAACTATTGCTCATGTAAGTAGGAGTCAGAACGCTGTTAGTCACTACCTAGCTGCATTTGGCCGTGTCGAGGGCCGTACTGGAGTATGATTGCGCTCTGGACCTGCAGAAGTTCCTATGCTTTGTAGGAACGAACTTGTAATCGACTAAGCAATGAAATCCCTTTTTACCCCGCAAAAAAAAGCCCTAGCGGCAGAGGAACACCAAGTTGTGGCTGGTTGAAGTAGACGTCGAGTTGTGTGGCCACCTGGCGGGGAAGGGAAACGACGGGTTCCCAAGGAAGGTCGTGCCCCTCGGTTACAAACGGTTGCGCCTCCTCACGGTTGAAACAAAAAACAGCGAACAGGAGTGATTCTCACCAGAATACTAAACATTTTCCTAAGCGAGCGAGAAACTATCCTTTTATTACAGAGAGAGATTGAGCTTTGGAAATGAACCTTCTACGAATTAAATGGAAGTACATAGTGGATGGTGGCCTGAAGAACAAAGGAAGCAATGCGCTGGTAAAAAACCTTCGGGGGGATATGCTAGCAAGCGATGCTACGTGAACATGGAGAAGAAAAAATAACAAAGATATGATGTGACATGGGTGAAATTTGCTGAGGTGGCTAGATGATGATGTGGATGGGCTGCATGTTGAGAGAATAGGTAGTAGTGGGGATCAACTTCTTAAAAATGTAAGATAAGATCACCATCCATATCCATTTTATTTTGAAGATTCATTTACATTTGAGTAGGTATCACACCCTTTAGAGGTTTAATCAAGTTCAAAACTTGATGCTCGTATATGGGCTCTATTTATGATTTCATAGTTTTGAGCCGTTTTTTAGTTGGGCGCCGTCATCGCTTCCTCTGTAGTGCGCAGTTTTTTATCTTCCTCTAAGATGAATATTTCATTATGAAATTATTCAGGAGGTTCACTAACTCTTCCTGTCCTATGTGGTTCAGTTGCAACATTAACTAGAATTTACACAATGATGTAGTAATTTCTGATTCAGCTATATGGACAACTAGTAAATTTCCCCGTGCGTTGCCGCGGGAATATATAAAGATTAGTTACATATGACATATATTTCAAAAGCTCTAAATTTAACATATAGATATTCCATACTTGCATTCTGTGTAAAACATGACATTTCACAACCTTTAGGAAGTAAATAAATTAAATAATTATCTAATCTACTATATATGTCCAGTGACAAAAATAAACATATTGTAATGGTTTGCGTGGGCTGGAAAAAATGTTAGTGTATGGTGAAGTGGGATGCTTGCATATTGAGAGAATTAGTGATAATGAAATAAGATTTGCAGGGGCTAAAAAATATTGTTAGTGGATGCTGACGTGGCATACTTGGTGAGGTGGATGGTTTGCATGTTGAAAGAATTAGAAGTAGTGGGGATCAACTATTTATGTATTATAGATTTCTGAAACAAATTTTGATCAGTCAATCCATTTTACTTTTGCCAGAGATTCAATAATCTCATCAAGCTGTGATGTCATCCCACTTAATTCTTTAACGAAAACTCCTTTCTGAGAAAGTGTGCATTTGTTCCGACAAACATTTTGTTATCGGACTTTAGGTAGAAGGAATACCCCATTGCTATTTTGGATATCCTACAAAATAACACTTGTCTGCTTTTAGGGTCAAGATTTGTTCTAAACATTTTACATAATTATCATTACCTCAAACTTTGAGATATAACATAATGGATTTCTTTCCATTCTATAACTCATCTACTATATCTAAATAGAAGCACCCCACTACTTGATTTCTCTTGACATGCAAGGTGTCCACATCAACATGCCATGTCATCAGTTCTCTGCCAATCAAAGTCTTCGGTCGGTGTGACATGCGCTACCGTGAGCGTGATCTTCGGTAGATTCCGGGGTGCAATATAATAATTAGCAAAAAGAAAACGTTTGTCGCTAGACTCTGCATGCAACGTCCATCGCCAGCGATGCCCAAGCAACAATTAATACGTGCATGCAGCCGTTTCCACGGAAAGCCATCAATATAAAATCGTAAAATATATCTAGCTAGCTATTTACTCCGCGGAGTACACGGGATGTAAAAAAGGAAACTGCTTTCATTAATACTCAGACGATTAGGTTCCTTCATCTCGGGAATAAATCTCCATCGATTTCCTCCAAAAAAAATTCTGACCAAGTCTTCTCATCTCCCTATATCGTCTCTCTCACCCCCTCCTGTCAAATCTCAACCGACCGACTATTTCTGTTAGTTCAGTTCCACGGGAATCAGATCGGCCTCTTTGGAGATTGGACTCTGGACACGGCTTTCTTTTCAGCCTCGCTGGTGCGGCGCCGGCCGCCGGGTAAGGCCTCAGATTCGTCGACAAGATGAGCAGCACATGGTTCGGGAGGGTGCCGGCCTAGACGTGCCCAACCCCGTCATCTGATTTCCCCAAGAATACAGCTAAAAAAGAAGTTGTGAATCACAAGAAATTGGGGTTGCGTCGCAGAGAGAGAACGAGAGGTTGAGAGTTTAGATTTATTTCAGTTCTTTTATTCTGTGATGATAATACGAAGTCCTGTTACTCCCTTTTACAGTAGTATACACACTCGCTTCTATATATGGTTTCCATCTAGCGACCCAGAAGAGCACACAACGAAGAGCTCATGCGACACAAGTCTATCCTGTAGGTTCCTATAGGACGATGATGGCAGCGCCAAGGCCCAAGGGCATCACGTATGGACCAACCTACCTACTCATTTCAGGCGAGAACCGAGGCTTGGTAGTTCTAATGTTGGCTGATTGGATCATATCTATCGAATCAGTGTAAAAATATAATGTCTCCTTGCTCGAGGTTTCTAGCAAATGCATTTTCATGAGTGGTCCGTTGGTTTTATTTCGAAGTTAATTATTTGTTCCTGTCATTCATTGAGATTCAAATCCTTCAATTTATTTTTGTTCACTCCTCATGACACAGATGTGGTGATCATGAAAATGTTGCACATATGCATCTCGAGTTCGATTTGCATGCTGCACATATGCATCTCTATATCCCAACTCCCAGGTCTGATCTCAATTTCCATGTTTTATGTCCGCCTGCTGCCATCACGTTCTGTTGAATTTAGTAACGTGGGTTCCAGCAAGCCGCTACAGTCTACCTACTGCCGTCATTAGGTAGATCCTCTAAATTCTTATTTGAAACTGTTGGTCAAGCTTGCTAGATTGCCTGATATGATGTGTGCCACTGCAATCAACCAATTCCACAGCAACACGCGGAATATCCTCTAGTATGATCAGTTAGTCCTATTTTTGCCGATTGTGTTAGTGTGTTTTTCTTTTAAACTCATGTTGAGTTATTGTATCGTACTTCGCATTTAATGGGTATTCTGGTTAATAATATGATCGCATACATCATTTTAATGCAGAGGCCACGAACAATCCCCCTTTCGGAAAAAAAATAGTCACCTTTTTGCTTTGACACTCCCTCTTGACATGCTTATTGACCATACGGCTTGCTGGACAAGTAACTAAAAGAATGGTGGAAGACGTGCTGGCCAAGGAAATACTACAAATGAGGCTTAGGCAACTTCAACGCGCCAACGCAAACATATGTGGATTTTGTCTGTTTTTGTCCATTTGAGTCAGCATTTTTGGCGGTGTCAGTGGCCAGTGCGCCCAACGCGCCGATGCATTTTCGTCCGCGTGGCCGGTATGTGACCATGTTTTTGCTTTTTCTTGTATACATATCAAAAACATTGCCCAAAGTTCCGCATAATTCAACCAAGTACACATATCATAGTATTACAACAAAAAAATCACATACTAGTTTACAAACCAATTTTTTTTGTCACAAATACATCTATTTGGTTGCAAGTTGAGCCCACATATACTCAATCAAATCATCTTGTAGTTGAATGTGAGTTGGCCAATCACGCATTTGATGAGTGAAATTTAGTGAACTGTCAAACGTTGTCCCTCCTCCATGCTCAGGCACAACATTTTCACCTTGAAATTGGAACCCCTGATCGAAGATTTCATCCTCACGCTCATCCTTTATGATCATGTTATGCATGATCACACAAGCAGTCATCACCTCTCACAACTTCTTCGTGCTTTGAGTTTTAGCAGGATACCGAACGATGGTCCATCGAGATTGAAGAACACCAAAAGCACACTCCACATCCTTTTTACTCCCCTCGTAAAGAAATATAAGAGCATTTAGATCACTACTTTAGTGATCTACAACCCCCTTTATATTTCCTTACAGAGGGAGTACTTTCTAGCACTTGCTTGGGCAAATCTCTGTCTCTGCTCTACTATATATCGGGTTGGGGATTGTCTTGACAAGAGTAGTCCACTGAGGAGAGATACCATCAGCTAGGTAGTATCTTTGTTGTAGCGGTGGCTATTAATCTCAACATTGACCTCTGGACAGCTGCCTTTTGCAAGCCTTGCGAACATCGGAGAGTGCTGAACCACGTTGATGTCATTGTGAGGGGGGTGGCATGGACGTGGGGGTGCTACGATGGCGGCGAAAACGGTCCACCAACCGTCGAGTGCGGCGTGTTGCTGGGGGGTGGGTGCGGGCGGCGGCCTGGGCAGCGTACAACCAGCCGGAATTGGTCGGCGGGGGCGATGCCTAGGTGGCCGGGTGTGTTGGTTGTTGATGGGAAAAGGGGAGAATGACCAATGTGCCACCGATTGGTGAGCCAGGGGGACAAGAGGGCAGGCGCCGCGCGCATCCGCGTTGCCACAAACCTAACCCAAATTTGAGTCAGAAATGGATCGCGTGCTAAAAAAAAACGGACGTTCGTCCGTTTGGGCCGGCATGTTGGGTTGCGGTTTCGATTCAAACGGACGCGCGCAGATAGTTTGCGTCGTTGGAGTTGCCCTTATGCTTCCATCCGGAGCCACACGAGCAGATGTAAAGAGCCGGCCGGTTGATTCACGGGCCAGTGAAGGTGTGAGGAGAGGGCATGTGCATTGTGCAGCGCACGAGTGCACAAGCCATGCCGACTGGCGAGGCCGCGGCGTACAAGAGCCGAGTAGGCATTTCAAGACACGACATCCTACAATGGTTGTGAAGGCGAGAGACGTGGCACGACCTGACATCTATCCGATAGGTGACCTGACTTGTGTATGCTCGTGTACGTGACGGGGCTGTTTAGAAAACTGCGGAGGGAGAGGGCGACACGTATCCGTCTAGAGGGAGGTGACGAGTCTCCTGCCTGTTCACTTCAATTTTAGTCTCAATGTCCCTTCGGCTTCTTCATTCAATACTACTAGTAGTTCTATCTCAATCCACCTTTGACACACACACACATACTCCTCCCAGTCCCCGGGAAGTAGCAGAGGGTGGACGACTCTCCTTCTCCGGTGCCAGTAGAGGGCGCAGGAGGCCAGCGGTGTTCTGCATTGGTGGTCACGGATCGGAGGAGCAGGAAATTCCGACATCGATCCATCCGCGCCGCCGTCGGAAAGGTGAGGAGGATCGATGGCGTACGCTCATCTATCTTTTTTTCTTCATTTAATTTTACTTGGTTTCAAATCTTCCGCCAGAACCCTAACTAGAGTCTATACGTTCGTTTCCTCTATCGATCCCTCGACTTTGACCTTGCTCTCATCTCATGCGCTTCAAAGGCCGCGGTCGCAGCTATACCTGCATGGCGTCGTTGCTTTGGCAGTTTGGTTTCAGTTTTGTGTTTTTTTTCTTTTTGTGAAATTGGTTCTTCTTCCCGAGTTCCCAATTAAACCACATAGTCGAGCGTTCATCCGGAGAAGGTTGCTGCCGCCGACCAATTTTGATGCGAGATCGGCGCAACGAAAAGGGAGGGGAAGCGAAATTAAACACGTCCACAGTCCATTTCCAAAATTGACTCTGTGGACCTTTTTTCCTACAAGAAAATAGTTTTTCTTAGAAAAAACATAGATCCGCAAACTTTTCTTTGGAGGGATACCTGCACCGTGTTTTTCTTAGAAATAACATAGATTTTTTTTTTGGGGTAAATAACATAGATCTGCAAACTTGGTAGGTACCCCAAATACAGTCTGGGACACACTTAAAGACACAGAGACTACTAGAGTTCATACTAGATTTAGCTAGAACATGAATAACTACATTCAATTGCCGACGAACATGTTTGAAAGCCATCAAGGTGAAGCGGTGTGCACCGTGTGGTTGCGAACTGTACAAATGAAAGATTGGACATGTATTTTCCATGTACTGTACTTCTGTAAACACTATAATTGATATTGCCCATGTCTCAATTTTTCTTCTAGAAGCCGAAACACATTTTCCACCAATTTTGGCAGGTACACGTTTTATAAGAAAATTCAGATGCATAGCTTTTGAACTGTACGATTCGCATCATGCTGACATTTTCAGCTAACACAAAATGACACACATTCGGGTACATGTTCGAGAAATAAAAGTTTGAGAAAAAAGCGCACAGGTGCATGATGGCGAAGCTAGAGAATCAGATCATTGGGGTCAGTTTCCTTGTTTGCGGTATAATCTTTCAGGAATGAGCAATAACAAAGACTGGATTAATGAAAAGTCTATGAATTCCATTCGGTTCATTGGCACACAACAATTGTGTACCAGCTCCGCCCTGCTTGTGCTTGAATAAATGCTCGAATGTATGATTTTCTTTTCATGTGAAAAAAAGCTTCAATAGCTAAAACAGCAAACATTTTGGCACAAAACCTGTTGTTTTTGCAGGTCACACTTAGGTGCAAGTACCATTCAAGTGATCACCCACATATTTATTTCTGACAGTTTCAGATGTTGTTTTCAAGAAAATCGGTTCCGATCTAGTTGTGGCTGGAAGCCAAAAATCCCCAATCGTCCAAATACAGTATAATGGTTTTGTTTCATGGATGTTAGGCAAAGGGAAATGATTTGCTATCTTCACTAGCATTTCTCACCAAACAAGAACCATATAAACGTGATGGGCTTTATTTAGCTCTGGAAATTGGCAGGTGCAAATAAAGTTTTCGTGCACATTCCAACAAAAGTGAGATCTGGTGTTGGGTAACCAACAAATAATCAAATCCTTTATTATTGTATTTTTCCCATTTATATGGGTCGATGAATACTGTTTTTGGTGGTCAACCCTGGTCCCTTCTTCAATGAACAAATAGCAGTTCTCGTGCTTATATAAAAAGTTGGTGTACATATGTGTATTACTTGGCTACCGTGTTAATAATTTAATGACAACTCAGATTCTTTATTTTTGTCAGGATGTCCAGCATTATTGTTCCTGTGTGCATCAACGCGCCCGAGCTATCCACAATTCTCGAGAACAATGCAGGACTTGAGTATCTTACCAAGACAAGAAAAGTGTGTGTCAGAAGGCTGCTTAGTGCTAATGCTCATGGGTACCCTATACCACCACCGGTGCTTGAATACACGAAGCGATATCACAAGGCATATTTCACAGACGAGGCACAAGCGCAGTTAAAGGCGGCTGATCCGTATGTACCTGGCAGCACACCAACAAACGAAAACAATGATCAAAGCCATGACAACGGTGAGCCAAGAAAAAATTGTAAAGGCTTGACAGAGAATCCTACCCTCCGACATCAAGTACAAACTTATGGTGCTTCAAGTTCGGTCCAGCAAAGGATTGCTAAAAGGCCCAAGTTGGACATCGAAGAAATTTACAGGACAAGGCACCCTGAATTATATCAAGGATTTATAACTGATGCTGGTATTAGGGTCACAGAAGATTCACCTATCCCTGAGGAGTGCCAGACTGAGGAATTCCTAGAGGCAATGGAGATTTTGGAAGAAATAAATGGCGCCCCATGTTATGATGCTGAGAGCCTGGCTCTAGGTTCATTGAAGAAAGCAGAGTACTTCCTAATGCCAGACACTATACAATTTGAGCCATGTGCAGTTGATAGCATTTGCCGAGGGTCTGCATTTTGGAAACCTGATCGGAAGCTACTTTCTCAGGTGTACGCCCTGGCTAAAGTGCAGGCGCTTCAGCTTGGCAAATTAAGTGGGCGGTTCTACGAGCTCAGGCATTTTCTGCTGGCTGGTACCATGGACATAAATATTCAAGGCTTTGTTCGCCTCCGAAGAACTCAGCTGAGATTTATGATAAGAAAATAGGCAGTTTCTCGATTAAATTAATCCATGAATAAATCATGAGCATGACATGGACAGCATTGATAACACACTGATTACGATCTAACAGAGCATGTACTACGCATATAGTAGAAACATCTACGCATATTGCTAGTACTGCTACAACAGAAAGAAACACGAGAGGGATAAACGATGTATACCCTCCAATCGGCCACGCGGCGGTGGTGGCGGTGACAGCAGCCGCGGCATCCTCGGCGGTCTTCTTGTCGGGCTTGGCCTTCTCAGCGGCGGCACGGTCGGCATCGGTCGACATGGTGATGACGAAGGTGATGCGGACGTAGATGAACAGAAGCGAGTAGTCGCGTAATCGCTACCCAAAAACCTAATCGTCCCTCTCCCGTACAGGATCCGGAGAAGCGGGGTTTCGGGGGCCTGCTCTCCCGTCAACCGTGTACGCGGTGAACGGGACGGAGTCGCCGGCGGTAGCAGCAGCAGAGGAACGACGTGGGCGTGGAGGCGGAGATGCGTTCTGTTTCGTGGCGGCTAGGGTTGGCAGCTCCTCACATATATATGTGCGGCTGCTCGTGGAGAGACGTGGGCTGAACCCACGTCCAAGTCGGTAGCCCACGATCTAACGTCTCAGATCATGGCCCCACCTGTCAAAGACTTAGTTCCTGACCGGCAAAAAAAAGCGCATAGGAGTGAGCTCGGCTCGGCTCAATCCCGCAACCCGCGGCGCGTCGTGACAAGGCGAGGCGTGGCGTGGCGAGGCGAGCGGAGGAGGAAGAGTGCGTGAGGGCCTCATCTCTTCTCAAGCTCCAATAGCATGAGGAAGAGAATCCCTTATAAACCACTCCAAATCTCCTTCCACTTCCGGGGTGGGACTAAACTTCCCACCACCTTGTCATGCCACCTACATGGGCCCTTAGAGATCAAATCTGAAATTGTCATATGGGCTCTAGGCCCATCTCATATTTCAACAATCCCCCACCAGATCTCAGGGGCCCAGTTTGTCCTTTGTTCCAAACGCTGTTTTGATATACCAGCATCTCAGTGGAGACCGATTAAGGTTGAGCTCCACCTAGACCAAGTAGTTACACTCCTTCACAACTGAACAATGGACTATGCCTTGAATTGTCAGTTTGGCGTCAAGAAGTTTCACCACAAGTCTCACTGATACGAGGCTGCCGAAGGCCGACCCCTCGGGTGGAGCATATTAGTCACGCTCCTGGCCTGTTCATGAGCTTGCTAGAGATCACCCCAATCTCATAGGCTGTGACCAGCAGTCGGGCTCATATAGGTGTGTTCCTCCAAAGATCGCTCTGTAGGATAGCATTTTGCTTATGCATATAAGCCTTGGAACACATTAAGACAATAGTCATCTTTCCATATAATTTCCGAGAGTATTGCATCTCCAACGGAGTGGGTTAGTAAAGTTACTCTCCTCAGTTCACCACTGGCTTGTTTTCCCAGGTCCTACTTCACGGGATCTCCGATCACATAGGTTGGGTTACTACCATGGCAACTCATGTGGGTCTCATACCCATCTCCCTTGATGTGTTATCTATCACAACACGTGATAGCCCTTTAGTAAAGGGATCTACCAGATTCTTAGCCGTTTGAATATAATCCAACGCTATCACTCCAGAGTTTCTCAATTTTCTGACAGCTTTCAATCTCATTCTTATGTGTTTGTTGGACTTCATGTTGTCCTTTGAACTCTTCACCTTGACAATAACTGTTTGATTGTCACAGTTCATAAGGATGGTCGGAACCGGCTTCTTAACCACTGGCAAGTCCATCAACAGATCTCGAAGCCATTCTGCTTCGCCACCCGATGTGTCTAATGCTATTAATTCTACTTCCATTGTCGATTTTGTTAAGATCGTTTGCTTGCAAGACTTCTAGGAAACAGCACCACCTCCAAGAGTAAATATATACCCAGTTGTGTCCTTCATCTCATCAGCATTAGAGATCCAATTCGCATCACTATACCCTTCAAGTACCGACGGGTATTCGATATAGTAAAGTCCATAGTTCATAGTACCTTTCAGATAGCGCATAACTCTCTCAAGAGCACACCAGTGTACATCACCCGGTTTGGAAACAAATCGACTCAGTTTGCTAATAGCAAATGCGATGTCAGGCCTCGTTGCGCTCGCTAGATACTGTAGTGAACCAACAATCTGAGAGTATCTCAATTGATCTATAGCTGTGCCTTTAGACTTTTGAATCAGCACACTAGAATCATATGGTGTTTGAGATGGTTTGCAATCCGAATATCCAAAACGACTCAATACCTTCTCAACATAATGGGATTGCAAAAGTGTAATCCCACCCTCATCATCTCTCAATATCTTGATGTTCAAGATAACATCAGCCACTCCAAGGTCATTCATCTCAAAGTTCTGAGATAGGAAAGACTTAACCTCCTCGATCAACTTGAGATTAGTCCCAAATATCAGTATGTCATCAACATACAAACACAGTATAACTCCTTCGCCCCCACCATAGCAATAGTATACACATTTGTCAGCCTCATTAACAACAAAGCTAACAGATGTCAACGTTTCATTAAACTTGTCATGCCATTGCTTAGGCGCTTGTCTCAGGCCATACAAAGATTTCACCAACTTACACACCTTTCCTTCCTGACCATCCATCACAAAGCCATCAGGCTGTTGCATATAGATTTCCTCCTTTAGCTCTCCGTTCAGGAAAGCTGTCTTAACATCCATCTGATGAATGAGAAGACCATGCGAGGCCGCCAACGAGAGTAATACTCGAATGGTGGTCAGTCTGGCCACAGGTGAATAAGTGTCGAAGAAATCTTCTTCTTCTTTCTGGGCATAGCCCTTGGCCGCAAGCCTAGCCTTGTACTTTTCTATCGTACCATCGGGCCTAAGCTTCTTCTTGAACACCCACTTGCCTCCCAATGGTTTGCAACCATAAGGACGTTCAGTAAGCTCCCAAGTCCCGTTAGCCATGATGGAATCCATCTCGCTACAGACCGCATCCTTCCAGTAGTCAGCTTCTGGAGATGCATACGCTTCTGAAATAGAAGTGGGATTATCCTCCACGAGGTATATGAAGAAATCATCACCAAAGGTTTTTACAGTCCTTTGTCTCTTGCCCCTACCAAGGGATTCCTCATTATCCTCCTTAGGATTTTCATCATGTGTTTGATTGTAATATTCCATCAGAATGGCAGGTTCAAGAGTCTCCTCAGATTCCTGTCTAGAAGTGCTTTGTACATCTCTCATGGGAAAAATGTCCTCAAAGAATGTAGCATCTTTAGACTCCATAATTGTACCGACTTTCATGTCAAGTACCTCAGATTTCACTACTAGAAATCTATAGCCAACACTATTCATAGCGTAGCCCAAATTAACACAGTCCACAGTCTTTGGTCCAAGCTTACGCTTTTTGGGGATCGGCACATTAACTTTCGCCAAGCAGCCCAGTGTAACACCCCGGATATGACTTTCCTAATTTGTACTCCAACTCTTGCCGTTTCCGGCGTTAAGTTATTTTATTTTCTCGGGTTCGGGTCTTTGTCTCCGTATGTTGTTATCGTTGTCATGCATCTCATATCATGTCATCATGTGCATTGCATTTGCATACGTGTTCATCTCATGCATTCGAGCATTTTCCTCGTTGTCCGTTTTGCATTCCGGCGCTTCGTTCTCCTTCGGTGGTCATTTCTACCTTTCTTTCGTGTGTGGGGATTAAACATTTCCGGATTGGAGAGAGACTTGCCAAGCGGCCTTGGATTACTACCGGTAGACCGCCTGTCAAGTTTCGTGCCATTTGGACTTTGTTTGATACTCCAACGATTAACCGAGGGACCGAGAAGGCCTTGTGTGTGTTGCAGCCCAACACCCCTTCTATTTGGCCCAAAACCCACCTAAACCCTATCCATCATCTAGAGCGTTCGATCAACGATCGCGTGGCCGAAAACCGCACCTCATTTGGACTCTCCTAGCTCCTTTTATGCCTATATAAAGACCCCCCATTCGAAATCCCGGGCGAAACCCTAAAATCCCAGATCCGCCGCCGCCGGACAAAATTCGCCGGGCCGGACACGTCCGACCCACGCCGCCACCGCCACGTGTTGCCGCCCGAGTGGACCGCCGCCTCCTCCACCGCGCGGCCCGGGGAGCCCGTCGCCGGCCCCCGCGGTCCGGATTCGCGGCGCCGCCGCGCCTTCGCCCCGCCAACGCCTTCCACCGCTCCGACCGCCGCACTCCTCCGCGCCGCCCGCTGCCACCGGAGCCGGCCGCGCCCGCCGCCACCGGAGCTCGCCGGCGCCCGCTGCCTGCGCCCACCGCGAGGCCCGCCGCCTCCACCTCGACGCCGCACCACGCCACCCCGTCGTCCTCCTCTCCTCCGGCCGGCGTGCCTGCCAAGTCCGGCGACGAACTCCGGCAAGCTCCCCAGCCATCCTCGAACCGCGTGCAAACCCGATCCAGATCTGAGATTCGGTTGACTTTTTGCCCCGAAACCTTAATTATCTTGCCATGTTCATCGCATCATAACTTTGCATCCGTAGCTCCGTTTTGGACATATAGCATATCAAAATGTTTATCTCAGAGAGTACGTCATTTCATTCCATTGCATCATTTTCATTCGAGTTTATATTGATGTCCGAAATGCTGTTAGAAGAGGGCTACTTGAGATAATTGTCAGATCTGCTACTCCATTTAGATATTTGTCATTTTTGCCATGATTATTGTGTGCATGATATGCCCATGAGCTCTACATATGTTTTGTTAAGAGTTTTGTCATCTTTCCAGAGGTGTAACCCATGTATTTTTGCGATGTGTGTGGTGACTAGCACAAGCTTGCAAAGTGAGGTACTTGGTAAAGCTGATTTCAGAGACTTAGCATTTCCACTAAGTCCTTGAGCTGTTTATCTCATATGGCCATATGTTCATATTGCTTCCTAGTGATCCGTGTCTCTTTTGAGGATGATTAGTAAGGATGTTTTGTTAATCTTGTAGTGCTCTATCCATCCATGTCTTTGTTTGAAATTATGGAGAACCCTAGCTTGAGTCAATCGAGCTCTACTTTTGCTACTTCGTGAATCTGGGCACATTGTCTACTTGTTAGCGATTTTGCCGATGATGTTGTAGTTGATCTGTGCATACTATGCTATTGTTCTTGCCATGTATAACTTGTATTTTGTGTATTCTTGATGGGTGTATGCTTAATTGGTCATGACTTGCTCTGTAGTGAGTGCATCGAGCTCGTAAACATGCCTACTTGATATCTGTTTGCAGCATGCTCCAGTTTTCACTAAGTCTGAGAACTGATTATGTTTTTGCCATGTTCACATGCTTGCAATTGTATTTTCTGATCCCTTTTGTCTCAAGGTCACCAAGGGACTTTTGTTAAGCTCTTTGAGTAGCTCCATGCCATGCTTTACTTTGCCATGTTCAGGTCCTTTAGAATATAGTTTTGTTGCTCCGAAGAGTGCTACCTGATCTGAAATTCCAGACAAGTGTTAATTTCACTATGTCTGAAATCTGTTTACCATATGCATTTTTGCCATGCTTGTTTGAGCCTGTTAATGGATGAATTGGCTGTAGCTCAGTGCTAGACTTTTGTTAAGCATCATGAATGTATCCCTGCCATGTATTTTGTTGTCATGTTTGGGTGCTGTAGCATGCTCATCTCATTGCATTTAGATGGCTACTTACTGTAAATCGCAGAACGTGGTCATATTTGAATCGCTTGTCATTTCCAAACCGTAACTCCGATTCCGGCGTTCTTTATATTGTTTTCAAGCGATTTCATCTCATCTTTCCAGTGGCACACTTGGATTCCCAAGTTGAGGCCAGGTTCATGCATCCCTTGTCAAATCTTGCATATGCATCCCGTACCGCATCTCGCATAGCATACCATCTTTACATCATATTGTTTGAGCTTGGCACGTGGTTGATTGTGTTCCGTTTGCTTGTTTGTCTTGTTTGGGTAGAGCCGGGAGACGAGTTCGCTATCGAGGAGCCCGTTGAGTTTGCTTTCGAGGATCCAGTCAACTCTGACAACTTTGCAGGCAAGATGATCATACCCTCGAAATCACTACTATCTTTGCTATGCTAGATTGCTCGCTCTTTTGCTATGCCAATGCTACGATGCCTACTACTTGCTTTCAAGCCTCCCAAATTGCCATGTCAAACCTCTAACCCACCATGTCCTAGAAAATCGTTGAATGGCTATGTTACCGCTTTGCTCAGCCCCTCTTATAGCGTTGCTAGTTGCAGGTGAAGATTGGAGACCGTTCCTTGTTGGAACTTTTATTTACTTGTTGGGATACCATTATATTGCCATGTTATCTTAATGTATCTATATACTTGGTAAAGGGTGGAAGGCTCGGCCTCTCGCCTAGTGTTTTGTTCCACTCTTGCCGCCCTAGTTTTCGTCATATCGGTGTTATGTTCCCGGATTTTGCATTCCTTACGCGGTTGGGTTATAATGGAAACCCATTGATAGTTCGTCTTGATTAAAGCTTTTCCAGCAATGTCCAACCTTGGTTTTACCATTTGCCACCTAGCCTCTTTTTACATTGGGTTTCCGAAGTCCGAGAGTCATCTTATTTTAGCCCCCCCTGGGCCAGTGCTCCTCTGAGTGTTGGTCCAAACTAGAGTCCTGTGCAGTGCCCCCTCGGGGAAACTCGAGGTTTGGTTTTAGTTGTATGGAGATCTCATCTGAGTGTGCCCTGAGAACGAGATATGTGCAATTCCTATCGGGATTTGTCGGCACATTCGGGCGGTGTTGCTGGTCTTGTTTTAACCTGTCGAAGTGTCTTGAAGAACCGAGATACCGAGTCTGATCGGAACGTCTTGGGAGGAGGTCTATTCCTTCGTTGACTCTGAGAGCTTGTCATGGGCTGAGTTGGGACTCCCCTGCAGGGATTTGAACTTTCGAAAGCCGTGCCCGCGGTTATGGGCAGATGGGAATTTGTTAATGTCCGGTTGTAGATAACTTGAACCTTAACTTAATTAAAATGAATCAACTGAGTGTGTTACCGTGATGGCCTCTTCTCGGCGGAGTCTGGGAAGTGGACACGGTGTTGGAGTAATGTTTGCGCAGGTTGTTCTCTAGTTTCTCGCTTGCGCTTTGCCTTCTCTTCTCGCTCTCTTTTGCGAACAGGATAGCCACCATATTTGCTAGTCGCTTGCTGCCGATCCACATATTTACCTTGCCTTACCTATAAGCTTAAATAGTCTTGATCGCGAGGGTGCGAGATTGCTGAGTCCCTGTGGCTCACAGATTACTATTACACCAGATGTAGGGCCTGATGATTCCGCTCCAGGTGACGCGCTTGAGCTCAAGTGGGAGTTCGACGAAGACTCTCAATGATACTATGTTTCCTTTCCTGATGATCAGTAGTGGTGCCCAGTTGGGGGTGATCGGGACCGTGTCGCTTGTTGGGTTATCTTTTATTTTGGCGCCATAGTCGGGCCATGAGTGTTTGGTTAATGTAATGTTATTTATGTACCTTGATTGACGTGGCGAGTGTAAGCCAACTATGTTATCTCCCCTTTTATTATCTATATTACATGGGATGTTGTGAAGATTGCCTAACTTGCGACATATGCCTTCAATGCGATTATGCCTCTAAGTCGTTCCTCGACACGTGGGAGATATAGTCGCATCGAGAGTGTTACACCCAGGTACGTAAGTACGATAGTGTTGTCCTTCTCTTGGTCCACTTCTCGTAAGGAGTGATCTTGATATCCTTTGTCGGAACTTTATTCAGGACATGACAGGATGTCATTATAGCCTCCCCCCACCATGCCTTGGATAAACCCGACGTATCTAACATGGCGTTAACCAAATCAGTTAGAATACGGTTTTTCCGCTCGGCAACCCTGTTTCACTGGGGTGAGTAAGGAGGCGTCCTCTCGTGAATAATGCTGTGTTCCGCACAAAAGGCATCAAACTCTTTCGAGAAGTACTCTCCACCACGATCTGACCGGACTCGTTTAATTTTCTTTTCAAGTTGATTCTCAACTTCTGCCTTATAGATTTTGAAGTAGTGTAGAGCCTCATCTTTAGTATTTAACAGATACACATAGCAATATCTAGTGGAATCATCTATCAAAGTCATGAAATATTTCTTTCCACCTTTAGTCAACACACCATTCATCTCACAAAGATCAGAATGTATGAGTTCCAGTGGCGCCAAGTGTCTCTCCTCTGCTGCCTTGTGAGGCTTGCGAGGTTGCTTAGATTGCACACACGAATGGCACTTAGAACCTTTGGCTAAAGTGAAACTCGGGATTAAATTCGATTTTGCTAGCCGCGTCATAACACCGAAATTAATGTGACAAAGACGTGAATGCCATACTTCAGATTCATTAACACTCAAATGAATATTGTTCACGACTTTATTACATAGATCTGCAAGAGAAAGGCGGAACATGCCTCCGCATTCATAACCCTTTCCAACAAATAGTCCATATTTCGTAACAACTAATTTATTAGACTCGAATACCAACTTAAACCCTTCTCTACATAGAAGGGAGCCACTAACGAGGTTCTTCTTGATGGCGGGGACATGCTGCACGTTCTTCAGCTGCACGATCCTTCCCAAAGTAAACTTTAGATCGACCGTGCCAACACCAAGAACAGAAGCACTCGCGCCATTCCCCATCAGTACGGACCCGTGACCTGTGGCCCGGTAAGAAGAAAACAATGAAATGTCAGCACACACATGAACACCTGCACCTGTGTCGACCCACCAATCGGTGGACGGCCAAACTGAAAATACAACAAATAAATTACCGTACCCAGATGCACCACTCTCATTGTTGCTCACAATCATATTGACAGACTTGGAGTCCTGCCCTTGCTTCTTATACTTGTTTGGGCACTTGTTGGCCCAATGTTCAAGCGAACCACAAGTAAAGCAGCCCTCATCCTTCTTGTTCTTCTTGAAGGTCTTCTTACCCTTCTTCTTAAAGTCGGCACTCTGTTGGACACTGTTCTTTCCCTTGGGCTTGTGGGAATTGGAGTTCTTCTGATGCACCATGTTGGCCACAGAAGTTCCTTCGACCCCTTTTCTGTGCGAGTCCTTTGCCCTTGAATTCTGCTCAACACTCAGATGGCCAATGACATCCTCCATAGAGAATTCACGCCTCTGATGTTTCAGAGTGGTGGCAAAGTTCCTCCGGGAATTGGGAAGCTTAGCGATTATGCAGCCCGCGACAAACTTGCCCGGTAACTCGCACTTAAGAAGCTCAAGCTCCTTAACAATGCATATTATCTCATGAGCCTGCTCCAATACAGGACGGTTTTCAACCATCTTGTAATCATGGAACTGCTCTATAATATACATCTCGCTCCCTGCATCGGCAGCCCCGAACTTAGATTCGAGCGCCTCCCACAAGTCCTTGGCAGACCGCACATGCAGATATGCGTCAACCAGCTTATCACCAATCACGCTCAGAACTGCCCCGAGGAACACGACAGTGGCCTCCTTGAACGCCTTCTCCTGTTCAGGGGCGATCGTTCCTGTGGGAGTCACACGTTCATGGCCGTGAGACATAAGGTGGTTTTAGTCTGCCAACGCTTAAAGTATGTCCCCGTAAACAGGGACGGTTTCAGTGCAGCAGCAAAACCAGAATTCGAAAAACTCCTACACAAATTAGGTTTTTGGATTGATAAGAAAATAGGCAGTTTTTCGATTAAATTAATCCATGAATAAATCATGAGCATGACATGGACAACATTGATAACACACTGATTACGATCTAACAGAGCATGTACTACGCATATAGTAGAAACATCTACGCATATCGCTAGTACTGCTACAACAGAAAGAAACACGGGAAGGATAAACGATGTATACCCTCCAATCGGCCACGCGGCGGTGGTGGCGGTGACAGCAGCCGCGGCATCCTCGGCGGCCTTCTTGTGGCATCGGCCTTCTCAGCGGCGGCACGATCGGCGTCGGTCGACATGGTGATGACGAAGGTGATGCGGACGTAGATGAACATAAGCGAGCAGTCGCGTAATCGCTACCCAAAAACCTAATCGCCCCTCTCCCGTACAGGATCCGGAGAAGCGGGGTTTCGGAGGCCTGCTCTCCTGTCAACCGTGTATGTGGTGAACGGGACGGAGTCGCCGGCGGCAGCAGCAGCAGAGGAACGACGTGGGCGTGGAGGCGGAGATGCGTTCTGTTTCATGGCGGCTAGGGTCGGCAGCTCCCCACATATATATGTGCGGCTGCTCGTGGAGAGACGTGGGCTGAACCCACGTCCAAGTAGGTAGCCCACGATCTGACGTCTCAGATCATGGCCCCACCCGTCAAAGACTCTCCGTTCCTGACCGGCAAAAAGAAGCGCATAGGAGTGAGCTCGGCTCGGCTCAATCCCGCAACCCGCGGCGCGTCGTGACGAGGCAAGGCGTGGCGTGGCGAGGCGAGTGGAGGAGGAAGAGTGCGCGAGGGCCTCATCTCTTCTCAAGCTCCAATAGCATGAGGAAGAGAATCCCTTATAAACCACTCCAACTCTCCTTCCACTTCTGGGGTGGGACTAAACTTCCCACCACCTTGTCATGCCACCTACATGGGCCCTTAGAGATCAAATCTGAAATTGTCATATGGGCTCTAGGCCCATCTCATATTTCAACTATCCCCCACCAGATCTTAGGGGCCCAGTTTGTCCTTTGTTCCAAACGCTGTTTTGATATACCAGCATCTCAGTGGAGACCGATTAAGGTTGAGCTCCACCTAGACCAAGTAGTTACACTCCTTCACAACTGAACAATGGACTATGCCTTGAATTGTCAGTTTGGCGTCAAGAAGTTTCACCACAAGTCTCACTGATACGAGGCTGCCGAAGGCCGACCCCTCGGGTGGAGCATATTAGTCACACTCCTGGCCTGTTCATGAGCTTGCTAGAGATCACCCCAATCTCATAGACTATGACCAGCAGTCAGGCTCATATAGGTGTGTTCCTCCAAAGACCGCTCTGTAGGATAGCATCTTGCTTATGCATATAAGCCTTGGAACACATTAAGACAGTAGTCATCTTCCCATACAATTTCCGAGAGTATTGCATCTCCAACGGAGTGGGTTAGTAAAGTTACTCTCCTCAGTTCACCACTGGCTTGTTTTCCCAGGTCCTACTTCACGGGATCTCCGATCACATAGGTTGGGTTACTACCATGGCAACTCATGTGGGTCTCATACCCATCTCCCTTGATGCGTAATCTATCACAACACGTGATAGCCCTTTAGTAAAGGGATCTGCCAGATTCTTAGCCGTTTGAATATAATCCAACGCCATCACTCCAGAGTTTCTCAATTTTCTGACAGCTTTCAATCTCATTCTTATGTGTTTGTTGGACTTCATATTGTCCTTTGAACTCTTCACCTTGACAATAACTGTTTGATTGTCACAGTTCATAAGGATGGCCGAAACCGGCTTCTTAACCACTGGCAAGTCCATCAACAGATCTCGAAGCCATTCTGCTTCGCCACCCGATGTATCTAATGCTGTTAATTCTGCTTCCATTGTCGATCTTGTTAAGATCGTTTGCTTGCAAGACTTCCAGGAAATAGCACCACCTCCAAGAGTAAATATATACCCAGTTGTGGCCTTCATCTCATCAGCATTAGAGATCCAATTCGCATCACTATACCCTTCAAGTACCGACGGGTATTCGGTATAGTGAAGTCCATAGTTCATAGTACCTTTCAGATAGCGCATAACTCTCTCAAGAGCACGCCAATGTACATCACCCGGTTTGGAAACAAATCGACTCAGTTTGCTAATAGCAAATGCGATGTCAGGCCTCGTTGCGCTTGCTAGATACTCTAGTGAACCAACAATCTGAGAGTATCTCAATTGATCTATAGCTGTGCCTTTAGACTTTCGAATCAGCACACTAGAATCATATGGTGTTTGAGATGGTTTGCAGTCCGAATATCCAAAACGACTCAACACCTTCTCAACATAATGGGATTGCAAAAGTGTAATCCCACCCTCATCATCTCTCAATAGCTTGATGTTCAAGATAACATCAGCCACTCCAAGGTCCTTCATCTCAAAGTTCTGAGATAGGAAAGACTTAACCTCCTCGATCAACTTGAGATTAGTCCCAAATATCAGTATGTCATCAACATACAAACACAGTATAACTCCTTCGCCCCCACCATAGCAATAGTATACACATTTGTCAGCCTCATTAACAACAAAGCTAACAGATGTCAATGTTTCATTAAACTTGTCATGCCATAGCTTAGGCGCTTGTCTCAGGCCATACAAAGATTTCACCAACTTACACACCTTTCCTTCCTGACCATCCATCACAAAGCCATCAGGCTGTTGCATATAGATTTCCTCCTTTAACTCCCCGTTCAGGAAAGCCGTCTTAACATCCATCTGATGAATGAGAAGACCATGCGAGGCCGCCAACGAGAGTAATACTCGAATGGTGGTCAGTCTGGCCACAGGTGAATAAGTGTCGAAGAAATCGTCTTCTTCTTTCTGGGCGTAGCCCTTGGCCGCAAGCCTAGCCTTGTACTTTTCTATCGTACCATCGAGCCTAAGCTTCTTCTTGAACACCCACTTGCATCCCAATGGTTTGCAACCATAAGGACGTTCAGTAAGCTCCCAAGTCCCGTTAGCCATGATGGAATCCATCTCGCTACGGACCGCATCCTTCCAGTAGTCAGCTTCTGGAGATGCATACGCTTCTGAAATAGAAGTGGGATTATCCTCCACGAGGTATATGAAGAAATCATCACCAAAGGTCTTTACAGTCCTTTGTCTCTTGCCCCTACCAAGGGATTCCTCATTATCCTCCTCAGGATTTTCATCATGTGTTTGATTGTAATATTCCATCAGAATGGCAGGTTCAGGAGTCTCCTCAGATTCTTGTCTAGAAGTGCTTTGTACATCTCTCATGGGAAAAATGTCCTCAAAGAATGTAGCATCTTTAGACTCCATAATTGTACCGACTTTCATGTCAAGTACCTCAGATTTCACTACTAGAAATCTATAGCCAACACTATTCATAGCGTAGCCCAAATTAACACAGTCCACAGTCTTTGGTCCAAGCTTACGCTTTTTGGGGATCGGCACATTAACTTTCGCCAAGCAGCCCAGGTACGTAAGTACGAGAGTGTTGTCCTTCTCTTGGTCCACTTCTCGTAAGGAGTGATCTCGATATCCTTTGTCGGAACTTTATTCAGGACATGACAGGATGTCATTATGGCCTCCCCCCACCATGCCTTAGATAAACCCGACGTATCTAACATGGCGTTAACCAAACCAGTTAGAGTACGGTTTTTCCGCTCGGCAACCCCATTTGACTGGGGTGAGTAAGGAGGCGTCCTCTCGTGAATAATGCCGTGTTCCGCACAAAAGGCATCAAACTCTTTCGAGAAGTACTCTCCACCACGATCTGACCAGACTCGTTTAATTTTCTTTTCAAGTTGATTCTCAACTTCTGCCTTATAGATTTTGAAGTAGTGTAGAGCCTCATCTTTAGTATTTAACAGATACACATAGCAATATCTAGTGGAATCATCTATCAAAGTCATGAAATATTTCTTTTCACCTTTAGTCAACACACCATTCATCTCACAAAGATCAGAATGTATGAGTTCAAGTGGCGCCAAGTGTCTCTCCTCTGCTGCCTTGTGAGGCTTGCGAGGTTGCTTAGATTGCACACACGAATGGCACTTAGAACCTTTGTCTAAAGTGAAACTCGGGATTAAATTCGATTTTGCTAGCCGCGTCATAACACCGAAACTAATGTGACAAAGACGTGAATGCCATACTTCAGATTCATTAACACTCAAATGAATATTGTTCACGACTTTATTACATAGATCTGCAAGAGAAAGGCGGAACATGCCTCCGCATTCATAACCCTTTCCAACAAATAGTCCATATTTCGTAACAACTAATTTATTAGACTCGAATACCAACTTAAACCCTTCTCTACATAGAAGGGAGCCACTAACGAGGTTCTTCTTGATGGCAGGGACATGATGCACGTTCTTCAGCTGCACGATCCTTACCGAAGTAAACTTCAGATCGACCGTGCCAACACCAAGAACAGAAGCACTCGCGCCATTCCCCATCAGTACGGACCCGTGACCTGTGGCCTGGTAAGAAGAAAACAATGAAATGTTAGCACACACATGAACACCTGCACCTGTGTCGACCCACCAATCGGTGGACGGCCGAATTGAAAATACAACAAATAAATTACCGTACCCAGATTCACCACTCTCATTGTTGCCCACAATCATATTGACAGACTTGGAGTCCTGCCCTTGCTTCTTATACTTGTTTGGGCACTTGTTGGCCCAATGTTCAAGCGAACCACAAGTAAAGCAGCCCTCATCCTTCTTGTTCTTCTTGAAGGTCTTCTTACCCTTCTTCTTAAAGTCGGCACTCTGTTGGACACCGTTCTTTCCCTTGGGCTTGTGGGAATTGGAGTTCTTCTGATGCACCATGTTGGCCACAGAAGTTCCTTCGACCCCTTTTCCGTGCGAGTCCTTTGCCCTTGAATTCTGCTCAACACTCAGATGGCCAATGACATCCTCCACAGAGAATTCACGCCTCTGATGTTTCAGAGTGGTGGCAAAGTTCCTCCGGGAATTGGGAAGCTTAGCGATTATGCAGCCCGAGACAAACTTGCCCGGTAACTCGCACTTAAGAAGCTCAAGCTCCTTAACAATGCATATTATCTCATGAGCCTGCTCCAATATAGGACTGTTTTCAACCATCTTGTAATCATGGAACTGCTCTATAATATACATCTCGCTCCCTGCATCGGCAGCCCCGAACTTAGATTCGAGCGCCTCCCACAAGTCCTTGGCAGACCGCACATGCAGATATGCGTCAACCAACTTATCTCCAATCACGCTCAGAACTGCCCCGAGGAACACGACAGTGGCCTCCTTGAACGCCTTCTCCTATTCAGGAGCGATCGTTCCTGTGGGAGTCACACGTTCATGGTCGTGAGCCATAAGGTGGTTTTAGTCTGCCAACGCTTAAAGCATGTCCCCGTAAACGGGGACGGTTTCAGTGCAGCAGCAAAACCAGAATTCGAAAAACTCCTACACAAATTAGGTTTTTGGATTGATAAGAAAATAGGAAGTTTTTCGATTAAATTAATCCATGAATAAATCATGAGCATGACATGGACATCATTGATAACACACTGATTACGATCTAACAGAGCATGTACTACGCATATAGTAGAAACATCTACGCATATCGCTAGTACTGCTACAACAGAAAGAAACACGAGAGGGATAAACGATGTATACCCTCCAATCGGCCACGCGGCGGTGGTGGCGGTGACAGCAGCCGCGGCATCCTCGGCGGCCTTCTTGTCGGCCTCGGCCTTCTCAGCGGCGACACGGTCAGCGTCGGTCGACATGGTGATGACGAAGGTGATGCGGACGTAGATGAACAGAAGCGAGCAGTCGCGTAATCGCTACCCAAAAACCTTTTCGCCCCTCTCCTGTACAGGATCCGGAGAAGCGGGGTTTCAGAGGCCTGCTCTCCCGTCAACCGTGTATGCGGTGAACGGGACGGAGTCGCCGACGGCAGCAGCAGCAGAGGAACGACGTGGGCGTGGAGGCGGAGATGCGTTCTGTTTTGTGGCGGCCAGGGTTGGCAGCTCCCCACATATATATGTGCGGCTTCTCGTGGAGAGAGATCGTGGCCCCACCTGTCAAAGACTCTCCGTTCCTGACCGGCAAAAAGAAGCGCATAGGAGTGAGCTCGGCTCGGCTCAATTCCGCAACCCGCGGCGCATCGTGACGAGGCGAGCGGAGGAGGAGGAGTGTGCGAGGGTCACATCTCTTCTCAAGCTCCAATAGCATGAGGACGAGAATCCCTTATAAACCACTCCAACTCTCCTGCCACTTCCGGAGTGGGACTAAACTTCCCACCACCTTGTCATGCCACCTACATGGGCCCTTAGAGATCAAATCTGAAATTGTCATATGGGCTCTAGGCCCATCTCATATTTCAACAATTTATGCCAATGACCTGGGAGCCATTGAGAAATACCTTTCTGATGCTTGGAAGCTTGTCTGCTTCCTACCATTTCTCCACGAGTTGGCGTTCCGAACGGTTGGTAGCACATGGTCACGGAATTCTGACAATGCAGCTAAATATGAAGGCAAAGCAAGGAAGTTTGCTGATTCTTCATCGGTTGGTCCTGCTCTATCTTACCTGACAGGTAAAGACCTCTATGGTCCTGCTCTGCAATGGATTGGTGTGGAGATGCCTATGAAGGTCCTTCAGAGAAAAGTTGGTCGTGATGCGACACCTGAAGTTTTCGCTCTCCAATGCAAAGCAGCTCCTGCTGGTAAAGCCCTGATCACTACCACTCATGCTGTTGTAAAAGAGCTGAAGACTTTGGACTGCTGGAAATCCATACAGGATATGCATAAATTCAATGATACAATAGTTAGTGCAATGGCAGGGAAGATTCAAGCAAACCCTTGGAAGTATCACGCAATGCCAAAGCCTTATAACCTGAAGCCTTTAAGTGAAGAAGAAAAACTTGAGGTCGCGGCTGCTATGACCTGTGCTGAAGATTTTGCACCGATAACCTTTGCGTTTACTCAGTCTGTGATGGGACATCATCAACTTCCAGGGTACATGGCACTAAAGAAGTATGCTAGCGGTGCTCTCTATGAGTGCTTCAAAAAGTTCTTTGCTTTTATGAGGAAAAAGTTAGCTAAGGATATCGGCGCAAAGGTAGTTGCTGAGGCATCTGGTATTCCCCAAAGATGAACACCTGCTATGAGGAGCCTGCTTCCTGACACTTTGGCATCTACTTGATCTTGACAGAACTTTTGATGAACGGGAGCTCTTCGATGCCTGTTGTTAGCTTATGCTTTGTCAAACAGCTTGTGTCATTGGTTGGTTATTTTGCTGAACTATATTGCCAACTGTGACAGGTTTCAGATGTTTGCCGCCTTGTGGCGTTTAAGATATTCCGGACATGTTGTTCTTATTTTGAGTTGGCGTGGTATTATTATCATGATCTTGCTGTTGTGCTGTTTACTTCAGTTATTCCTTTTTTGGCACTACTTCAATTATTCATTTGTCATATTTGTCTAATGAGGGAGGCTCATATGAAAGAGAGCAAGTGATGTGCCGGATGGTGAACAGTGCTGCTGCGCGACAAGGAAGTAACTGTTGTGCTGTATTGGGATTGATTGGTTTTTCTTGAAGCTGAAAAAGACAGGAGGAAGACTTTTAGTGGGAGCGCTATCTCGGCTCCATGCATAAGGTAATGTACATGTAGTCACGGTAATCTGACCCATGGGAAAACAATGCAGAATTTGTAATTTTTGAAAAAAGAACTAAAAACGCTGAAGTAAAATAAATCTTAATTGCAACTACGTACTCTGAAACACGGCTGCAAATGAAGTGGAAAAAAAGGTGACGCCACTACTCACATGAGTGTTTTTTTTCCTCACAATATGCGAGATATTAAAAAAATTCCTTAGACTTGCCATTTTCTAGACATTTTGTTCCATTTGCCCCTTCCAAATTTGACGCGAATGGGATGTCTCTTTCTAGAGTAACCAGTTTCATAGGTGTTTATGTTGGATATGTTTTCTTGTTTTTTGTTGATATTAAGTTGGCTGTACGAAGAATCGCCATTTCTTATTTTTGTGAATTAAATAATAAATATATTAACATTGCATGGCTGAATCTATAGCCTTTTATGATGACAAGGGTTCCTCTCCTTTGGCATTTTACTTCTTGAGGGATTTACTCCATCCAATCCTTCATGCAAAACCGGGTGCATCTCACTTGGGCAGTCCTTACTGAAATCATCTGTGCAGCCCTATTGGTCAAGTTTTTCCTTGTTTAGTCACTCATGATAAGATCCTGATTAGGGATAGCTTCATTAAGGGTCAGTGCCTAGATGATCTTTCTTGCCTTCTCTATGCTGAAAATGCATGTGTTTTCCTATCAGACTATGTGGCTTTGATTTGGGCTACGATTTGTCAATTTCTGTATGTTTATCTGGGAGATCACTTTGAACCGATTGCAAGTTGGTGGATTGATAGTTTCAAAGGCATAATGAAGTACTCCCTGAAGTGGTGCTACCTAGTGCACCTTCAATTTACTCTTCTTGGCTTGAACCTGGACCCTGAAAGAGCAGATACCCCTTCAATCCTTTGCCCTTGCTAAAATAATCCGCATCGTCCGTCTACCTAACATTGGTGGTTCAGTACAAAGTTAAACGTGTTAACGAATAGTTGCAATGCTTGGCGAGGCGCATTACCATAGGAATGAGTAGTTAATTATAAAATGACTCTGGCTTTGATTGGTCTCAATCAACGGTGGGAGCAGCATTAACAGTGGATGCTTATAAAATGACGAGGGTTCTAAAAGAAGTCGTTCAGGCGCATTATCGTAGGTTGTACTGAACTAGTGGGATGCTTGTGCATCGTTGCAAAGTGCAAACACATGTATCCGTTTGCAAAACAAGAAAACTGCGTGACTCCCATAGCTTTTGTTTCATACTTTCTGTAGAAGGACAAGTTATGGCTGTGCAATCGCGATGTATTGATTGGTGCACCAGGCACGTATATATAAGTACAAAGGTGGGCCACAACCTCAACTATACAAGGAAAAACAGGAGGTGGGCCCTACACACACATATACACGTACACAATATACTCAACACCCCCCTGCAGTCGAAGCGGCGCCAGTGACGCAGAGACTGGAACGAAACTCCTCAAAGATGGAAGTCGGCAGTCCCTTCGTCATCACATCAGCGAACTGCTGAGCAGTTGGCACATGGAGAACCCGCATGCGTCCAAGAGCCACCTGCTCGCGCACAAAGTGAATGTCCAGCTCGATGTGTTTCGTCCGGCGATGATGAACGGGGTTGGCGGAGAGGTACACCGCAGAGACGTTGTCGCAGTAGACAACCGTAGCCTGGGAGACATCGTGATGTAGCTCCTGAAGTAACTGTCGAAGCCAGGTGCACTCGGCAACAGCGTTGGCCACAGCTCGGTACTCAGCCTCCGCGCTAGAGCGCGAAACCGTGGGTTGTCGCTTGGACGACCACGAGACGAGGGAAGGACCGAGGTAGACGCAGTAGCCAGAGGTGGACCGACGAGTGTCGGGGCAGCCGGCCCAGTCTGCATCGGAGTAAGCCACCATCTCCAGAGAAGTGGACGCCGTGAGTGTCAACCCAAGGGACATCGTGCCGCGGATTTAGCGAAGGATCCGCTTCACGAGAGTCCAGTGAGAGTCACGAGGGGCGTGCATGTGGAGACACACCTGCTGGACAGCATACTGAAGATCCGGTCTGGTGAGAGTCAAGTACTGAAGGGCGCCGACAATAGACCGGTAGAACGGAGCATCCGACGCAGGCGAACCCGCAAGAGCAAAAACCTTGGCCTTCGTGTCAACAGGAGTAGCAACCGGATGGCAGTTGAGCATGCCAGCGCGCTCAAGAAGCTCATGGGCATACTTCTGTTGATGAAGAAAGAAACAGTCCGGACACCGAACGACCTCAATGCCAAGGAAATAATGGAGAGCACCCAGGTCCTTGATAGTGAACTCGTCACGCAGCCGGAGAGTAATCTGCTGAAGAACGGCTGCGGAGGAGGCTGTCAGGATGATGTCGTCGACGTAAAGCAGCAAATATGCAGTCGTGTCACCGTGGCGATAGACAAACAGTGAGGCGTCCGAGCGAGTGACGCGGAAGCTCAGTGTCTGAAGAAACCCGGCGATCCGCTGGTACCAGGCGCGGGGTGCCTGCTTGAGCCCGTAAAGAGAGCGCGACAGCAGGCACACATGGCCGGGGAATGAGGCGTCGACGAAACCGGTGGGTTGCTCACAAAACACCTGCTCCTCAAGATGGCCGTGAAGGAAGGCGTTGGAGACATCCATCTGGTGAACGGGCCAGCCGCGAGAAACGGCCAGCTGGAGGACAGTGCGGATCGTGCCCGGTTTGACAACTGGGGCGAACGTCTCCGTGAAATCAACTCCAGCGCGCTGGCGGAAACCGCGGACCACCCAGCGAGCCTTGTAGCGCTCAAGTGAACCGTCTGAGCGGGTCTTATGACGGAAGACCCACTTGCCGGTGATGACGTTGGCGCGAGGAGCCCGGGGAACCAGAGTCCAGGTGCGGTTCCGTTGGAGAGCGTCGAACTCTTCCTGCATCGCCGCAAGCCAGTGAGGATCACGAAGGGCGGCGCGGGCGGACGCAGGAATGGGTGACAGCTCCGCGGCAGAGGCGGCGAGGACGTACTCGTCACGCGAGTAACGGAGGCTCGGGCAGTGAATGCCGGCGCGAGCACGGGTGACAGGACCGGACGGGGCCACTGGGGCCGGCGAGGCGGCCGGCGAGGCGGCCGGCGAGGAGGCCGGCGTGGAGGCCGGCGTCGGTGCCGGCGAGGCGGCCGGCGAGGCGGCCGGCGAGGAGGCCGGTGTCACAGCCGGCGTCGCGGCCGGCGTCGCGGCCGGCGATAGAGCCGGCGAGGCCGGCGAGGCGGCCGGCAAGGCGGCCGGCAGCGAGGCCGTCGAGGCGGCCGGCGAGGCGGCCAACGTCGGGGCGGCGGAGGAGGCGCCCGACCCCGCGGCGCCCGAGTCAGGGGCGGCGGGTGAAGGCGGGCGCTGGCCACAACGGCAGGGCCGGCCGTGGAGGGCGCCGGCAGTAGGGCCCGTGGACTGCCAAAGCCCGGAGGCGGTCCACGAACCAGGCGTGCTCGTCCACCTGACGAGGTCGTCGATGGGCCGCCGGTGGCCGGCGGTGACGAGACGACGAGGGGTGCCTGCTGCTGAAACGGGAAGACCATCTCATCAAAGTAAACGTGTCGGGAGGTGAAAACACGGTGAGAGACTGGATCGTAGCAGCGGTAGCCCTTAGTGTTAGGTGGGTAGCCGAGAAAGATGCAGGCGACGGAGCGGGGTGCGAGCTTATGAGGCGCAGTGGCAGCAATGCTAGGGTAGCACAGGCAGCCGAAAATGCGAAGCCCTTCATAAGAGGGGGGTGCACCGAAGAGAAGGTGGTGAGGTGTAAAGTTCCCGCGAGTACGACATGGACGGATGTTTATGAGGAGGGAAGCGGTGGCTAGAGCGTCAGGCCAAAAGCGCGGAGGCACATTGGCGTGAAAGAGAAGAGTCCGAACGCAGTCATTAAGAGTGCGAAGGATGCGCTCAGCACGACCGTTCTGCTGCGAGGTGTACGGGCAAGTGAGACGAAAAATCGTGCCATGTGTGGCGAGAAGATCGCGGACAGCAGTGTTGTCAAATGCCTTCCCGTTGTCTGTCTGCAACGCAAGAATGGGCCGGCCAAACTGTGTGCGGACATAAGAGTAGAAACCGACAAGAGTGGAGATAACGTCCGACTTGTGGCGCAACGGGAAGGTCCACACATAATGCGAAAAATCATCAAGGATGACAAGGTAATAAAGAAAGCCCGTATTACTTGCAACAGGAGATGTCCAAACATCACTATGAATCAACTCAAACGGGTACGATGCAACAAAGGAAGAAGCCCTAAACGAAAGACGAGCATGTTTGCCAAGACGGCATGCATGACACGAGTGATCCTCGTTCTTATTACACGTGAAAGAAAAACTCCGAAGTATGTGGCGAAGGGTGGCAGGATTAGGATGACCCAAGCGAGCGTGCCAGAGATCCACTCCGGTGGCGAGAGCGACAGGGGCGGCGGAAGTGGTGGAGGCGGCGGAGTGAACCGAGTAGAGCTCGTCGGGGCTGTCACATCGGTGGAGCACCATCCGCGTGCGAGCGTCCTTAACAGAAAAACCACATGCGTCAAATTCAACGGTCACCGGATTTTCACGTGTAAGAGAACGGACGGAAACAAGATTTTTAATAAGATCAGGAGAGACAAGAATATTAGACATGGATATAGGGGTGGAGTTAGACGGAAAATATGTATGTCCAATATGGGTGATAGGAAGAGAAGAACCATCACCGACGGTGATGCGGTTGGAGGTGTGGACAGGGTGGGCAGTATGGAGGTTACCGGGGTACGCCGCCATATGAGCGGTGGCGCCACTGTCCATGTACCAATCGCCGCCGCCGGTGTAGCTGGACGGGGAAGGGGCGGTGTGGAGAGCCGCCAGGAGAGCCGGGTCCCACGGCGCCGGCGGAAGAGACGGCGCAGACGTTAGGGGCAGCAGCGGCGGCCCGCCTGGCGGCGGCTGCTGCCCGTAGGGCGCCGCATAGGGCTGCGGTGCAGCGTAATACGCCTGGTGTGACGGAGGCCGAGTGCCGAGAAGACCCGGAGTAGGGGCCCGTGGAACTGGCATAGAATAGGCGTGGACGACGCCGGTCCACGGGTTCTGAACGGCGTACCACGGGGCCGCCGGCTGAGGAGCCGGCTGCTGCTGGCGTGGCGCTCCTCCCTGAGCACCGCCGCCGCCGCCGCCGCCTCCCTGCTTGCGGCCACCCCGGCGGCCGTCGCGACGGCCTCCCCCATTGCCCGCCGGCTGGGGCGGCGGAAAGGGGGCGGGTGGGGCGGGCGGGAAGCCCGGCGGGAAGGCGGGCGCCGACTGCGGGGGCGGCGTCGGGCGAGACGGTGGCGGGGCCGAACCCCCACGTGTGCCGGCAACGAGGGCGGTGTGGGTGGCGCGCGTCCTGGCCGCCCGCATTCGGCGTTCCTCCAGCTTGAGGTACGCGACCACCTTGCCAAAGGTGGGCTCCGGGATGAGGGTGAGGTTGGAGGCGGCGTTCCCGAAGTCCTCGTTGAGGCCGCCGGAGAGGGTGCTGATGAGGAGCTCGTCGCCGATCTTCTCCCCCAGATCACGGAGCTCATCGGCGATCTTCTTGAGACGCATGCAAAAATCATCGATGGACGAGTCAAGTTGCTGGCACCCGTAAAACTCACCATAGAGGAGGACCTTGCGCTGCAGCCGATTGTCGGTGAAGAGGCCGTTGAGCTTGGTCCAGACCGCATGGGCGTCGTCCTCGTCGTTCACCACGGTGTGGAAGATGTCGCTGGAGATGGTGAGGTAGAACCAGCGAATGATGGTGGCGTCGAGGATCATCCACTCCTCGTCATGGATCATGAGTGTGGAGTCCACGGTGCCGTCCACGTGGCCGTGAAGGAGGTACTCACGGAACACGAGCGAAAAGTACCGCTTCCACGCGGAGTAGGAGGCGGTGGTGTGGTCAAGCTTGACCGGGACGCGCTCATGGATGTTGAGGTCGCGGACGAGGGTGACGTCGGGACCGGCGAACGGGTTGGAGACTGTAGAGGAGGAGGAGCTCATGATGGCGGCGGTGATCGGGTTGGGGCGCGGCGCGGGGTGCAGGGGGGTGCGCGGCGCGGGTTACAGAGAGGGAGAGGGAGCGGTGCGGGTTGGGAGGGGGGGTGGGCGGTGCGGGTGGGGATGGGAGAGAGGTGCGGCGCGGGGAAGGGAGGGAGCGGAAGCGGTGCGGCGGCGGCGGCGGCCTCGGGACAGGAGGCGGCGGCGGCGGCGGGCGGGGCGGGCGGGGGAAGGCGGCGGTGACCAGGGGCGGCGGCGGCCTAGAGGAGGGCGGCGGCGGCGGCGGCGGCGGCTGGTGACGGCGGCGTGAGGCAGCGGCGGCGGCGGCGGCGGCGGCGGCGGCTAGGGTTAGGATCTTGCTGCGATAGATACCATGTAGAAGGACAAGTTATGACTGTGCAATCGCGATGTATTGATTGGTGCACCAGGCACGTATATATAAGTACAGAGGTGGGCTACAACCTCAACTATACAAGAAAAAACAGGAGGTGGGCCCTACACACACATATACACGTACACAATATACTCAACACTTTCAAATGGTTTCTCTTGAAAACGTTTTACACGCAGGTTCTCGTTGTAGAACGCGTGAACTAGTAATCTAGTACATTTGCTTCCCTTTTTGAAGCCACCCGCGTCTAGCTGCAAAAAATTCGCTCTCGCTTAAAGCGGTCCTGTTTTACTAGTAACTAGTTTGAAAAGGTTCCCCCGACAGTTGAATGCCATGGAAAGCAGCCTATTAGAGCTGAAGACGTCTATCTATAAATCAAGGGACGGGCATGTTTCTCAAGCAGTTTGTGTACCAGTTGATCGATGTCCGATCAGGGAAAACAAAAAATTTCAGCAAGGAGAAACTCAAGTAGCAGAGAGCCAAATCAGGTACGTACTTCAGCATACGACATATCAATATTTGCAGTACCTAACACCTGTTTAACTTCTGCTGAACTTTCGCTGATTTCATTCTATGCAAGTAAAGTTATGTAGCTTTACTACGATTATAAATGTGCATTCTATACAAGGGTGATCAGAACTATACATCTGTCCCGGCTGCTTCGCAGAACATACATCCATCTTAGCTAACATTAAGAATATATTGACCATCCAAACTCGAAAATTCGATTCGGAGCCCAGGCTCAGCTGCTCCTGAAATCTCATCCGTATGTTCACGTGTGGATTCGCGCCCTGGCTTGTATTCTCGTCTGTATTCCGGTTGTATCAGATATAAACAATGTGTGGGCCTTGGGGCGCATTCATTGCCAGGGGGGCGTCACCACACAGCCGGAACAGGCTTCGGGCTCACGGCTCAGTAATTTTCCTGCGCCAGCCTGAGCCGTCCGCCTTACACAGATGATTTACACAGCCTCCATCCAGTTTTTTCCGAAAACGCATTTACTCAGACAACAGCAAAATTTGAATCCCACGGCAAACAACCCACACATGCTCCAAGCTCATTACACCAGACGTACCACATGACATAATCAGTGTATGCACAATATAGCCCAATCTACAGCTCTCCGCTGTCTGACCACATAAAAATACAAAGATGTGCATCTTCAGAACATGTCAATATAGTTCGCTCACAAAGTTCTCTCAGCGTCAGAATGGTACACACATCACGCTATGACACTCACACAAAGACCAACACTGTCCCGTTGAAGCCTTCTTCGACTGAATTTTGTCCTCCCTCCTCGTCCAGCTTTTGGTTGAACACACTAAGTCGAGAGCAATCCCGTTGGATCACCTCCCCCTGAAAATCCATGTATGTCTCCTCTCAGTACAGAAAAGGTACACTCTGTCACACAGAGACGATTCCACTTTACCTCCTCAATCACGCCGTCGTCTTGCGCAGTAACTGTGTTGTACTCCAAGCGGTCACCGCTGAGTCCATCATCGAAGAGGCGGATGACTGCAAATGGCGGCAGAGTCACAAATCATGTGTCGCTCTTAATAATACAGAAAACACGCAAGATATTGTACCTGAACCTTGATTCCGCCGACTGAATCGCCTCCTTCACAGCTCTTGGCTGTGTCACTGAAGCCGGATTCAGCAAACACCCGCCCCATCGGTTGGAGAAGCTAGCTTCAATTTTTATTCTTGAATTAGACAACAATGGTGGAAGGCAAGGTAGCAGCTGGCTGTCGTGCACTCTTTATACTGCCCTTGCGTGATGCCACAGCGACACTCGCATTTAATCTTTCCAGCAATTCGAATTTCCAACACATACTACAAATCAAAAATTCATAACTCATTCTTTAGGAACTCCTAGTGGCCTTGTGCAAGTGTTCCATCGGTGTCTTTCCATCCCGCAATTCTTGCATTTTCCTAGCTCGCATACTCAGACCTTCGTATGGGGCCTTTCCCCTGCTGTTTGTCGGTCTGCCGACCCCTCTATGTTTATCTAGAGTTGCAAGACCCTGAAGGGCATTCACACTGAATGAATGCCCACCACTATGGCACTGGTCAGCACCGTCGTCCCCAACGAATGCGACTTCACCACTGCCGTCCATTCTCCCGGTCGCCAGACCTGCCATATGGTCCTCAAAACCCAAACCATCCCTCTTCTCTGCCAAAGGTGCGCCACTCACAAGCAGAGCTTCGAGACAAACAAACATGTGATAGGTATAGAGTCGAGTTCCTGCACGTGAATAACAAGTTAACTGAATTGCCCTTTCGGTACTGAACCAGGTGCTTTGGGAGTATGCCCCTTGTGTCCTTTGTCCACCGCTTGATTGCATGCTTCTTACGAATCTCCTCCAGGTGTAGTATTTCCATCACCTACGCCACAAGAAATTGTCAACATTGCTGGTTCAGAAATTCAACTTGTTAACCCAGAAGAAACAAGGTCTTTGTGAAGTTACCCTCAAGACATGGCTGCATAGCATCCTAGCGTGCTCAAACTGGCAACACTCACAAGTAAACTCTGTGTGGTCTTCGTTTATGGTTACCTAATATTCAACCCTGCTCCATTTTTCTCTTTAGCTGCATTGTTGTGAGTTGTGATGTACTTCCTCAACCTCTCGACGTTAGTTACATTGTACGTCGTCCCTTCAATGAGGAGCCGACCAAACTCCTCAAACATACTCCTATTGTAGATTTTACTTGCATGCCGCTCTATCGCCAAATTCGTTCTCCTCACTGCTCCACCCTGTCATAATATAGTTCAGTCCACGACAGTGAGTGTAACACACAAACCAAAAGGTCACACTACACTTTTATCAGGTTCCTCTGCATACTTGCGAATCGACTGCTCTAGAGTGCTTATCCGAGAAGGGCTAGGGTGCTGTCTGGTGGTGCACTGCCTAGACGCAACCAGTAATTTTTGAAACGTACTCCCTCCGTAAAGAAATATAAGAGATCAAATGCTCTTATATTTCTTTACGAAGGGAGTATATGCTGAGATTCAGAACTATTATCATACCAGTACTAACAGTCTAATGTCTGCGGATAGGCAAGGTAATTGAGTAATGGAAAATCATTAAGTTTGGCCCAAAATGATCGCCTTCACAATCGCTACTGACATTTTGGTATGGACTAACAAAGCAAACTAATGTTTTTGATAAAAAAGTGTTCACTGCATACAAACTTGCGTACATAGATCAAGCAATACAGTCCAACAGCGAGGAAGATGTTGTTTCACACCTTTTTGTCCAGCCAGATGCTTCTGGATTGACTCTGTCAGTCGACTGCGCCGATCTCGTCGGAGATGCATCCCGGCGACGGCGCACTCCTTCACGCGCTGTACCCGCGTCACCGTCCCCAACCTTTTCGGCGCAACCAGACCCAGCATTAGAGTCAGCAGGAACAGCAAGGGATCTGGGTGACCAAGCTTGTCAGCGAACTCCTCTCGCAGTGGGAATCTAAAAAACCGACGGCATTCACCGGCAACAAGCCTCGTTCATCTGGTTACTTCTGCATGCGCTAGCTTGCTGAAGAAATCTCAAAACCATTTTACAGATCTGTGTGGATTAACCTGTCAATGGCGTCAAGCAGGAACTCCATACTATCATCCTCCATTTCGGTCGTCGGCGCCGAGACAGGACGAGCGCCGCCGCAAGCAGCTGCCGCAGCACTAGAGGAGAAGGGCTTCTGCCCGAAGAGGGGTGGCGGCCAGGGTTTCCAGAATGACCAAATCCAAAGGGAGGGACACCGCCTGTCCCCACGACCGGCAGACGGCTCAGATGTGGACAATCGAACGTCCTGGTCCACGGCCCAGTATGCCAACTCGCTTCCTCCGTCCCTTTCCTTCGCCTTGGTCCCACAAAAGAGCCACTGTCTGCAGGGCTTGTTCGTCACAGGCTATCGGTTGGCAGGTCGATTTCCACAGGCCATCTTGAATCTTTCTACTCTCGTTGGTCTCAGCCTTGTTTCTAACAGTTTCAGAGGAGAGCTGCCGTCCAATCTTGGTAACAGTCTACCAAATCTCCAGGAACTATATTTAGGCGGTAACCTCTTTCAAGGGAATATCCCTGTTTCATTGACAAATGCTTCCAAGCTACACCGTGTCGATATATCAGCCAATAATTTGATCAGAGTTGTGCCAGGCTCTATCGGCAAACTAACCATACTATCTGCTCTGAATCTAGAGCTCAATAAACTCGAAGCACATGCCAATAAAGACTGGGAGTTTATGTATGGCCTAGCAAATTGCACTGAGCTACGAAGTTTCTCGATGCATGGAAATAGGTTAGAAAGCCATGTACCAGCTTCATTAGGCAACCTTTCTGTTCACCTCGAAGTACTCCACTTGAGAGGAAATAAATTATCAGGGAGTTTTCCTTGTGGCATAGAAAACTTCCCCAAGCTGATTCTCTTGGAATTGGACAGCAACCAATTTACTGGGGAAGTTCCGAAATGGCTCGGGAGTCTCAGGAATTTGCAGGAAATATGGTTAGGTGACAACATATTTACGGGATTTATTCCAGTGTCACTGTCAAATTTGTCTCGACTAGGGATTCTAAACCTACATTCTAATAAGCTTGGTGGTCACATACCCCCAAGCTTAGCAAACCTCCCAATGCTTCAAGTATTAAGCATTCATAAAAACAGTTTTATTGGCAAAGTACCAATGGAGATCTTCAGAATACCAACAGTATTTGAAATTGACTTATCTTTCAACAACCTTGATGGAGAACTACCTAGCAACATTGACAATGCCAAACAACTTACATATTTGCACGTTTCATCCAATAAACTATCCGGAGATATTCCACACATATTGGGTAACTGTAGAAGTTTGGAACGAGTTGAGCTGGACATGAACAGTTTTAGTGGAAACAACCCCACTTCATTCAGTGACCTGCAGTCCCTAAAAGTACTGAACTTGTCATACAATGGCTTAACTGGATCAATACCAGCATCTTTTGGGGATCTTCAGCTTCTTCAACAAATAGATTTGTCATTTAACCATCTTGAGGGTGAGGCCCCAGCAAAAGGAATCTTCAGGAATGCAACTGCTGTGTGGGTCCATGGAAACCAGGGGCTTTGTGGTGGGGCACCGGAGTTACACCTGCACATGTCCTTCTGTGCCTTTAGATTCAGATAAGAAGAAGCAATCTATTGTGCTGAAGCTAGTGATTCCAGCAGCAGTCTTGTTAACTGTTGCGGCCATTTATGCTCTATTGTTCTGTAGTGGAAGACGGAAGAAAATATGTATCCCTGTCCAGTCATTTGGTCCAAACTTCCCTAGTATTTCTTATCGAGAGTGGTTTTTTGTAGACTGAGCTACATGATACCCTCTATCTCAGCCATACATTGGTAATTCTATATTCATAGAGATATGTGCCCACTCTGACTTGATTCACAGTCTGAAAAGAATTAATATTGCTAATACTACAAGAGATTCCTCACCCTCTCGAACTCCACGCCACTCTCTTCCCTCTCCTGCATGCAGCACCTCTCTCTCGTCCTTTTCTCTCTCTTTCTCAGCACATCTCTCTCTTCCTTTTCTCTCTCTCAGCAACTCTCTCTTTTTTCTATCACATGCAGAACATCTCTCTCCGTTCTCTCTCACAAAGCCTCTCCCTCTCATTTTCTCTCTCACATTGTCACACAACACCTCTCTCACTCTCTCCCTTCTTCTCCGCGGTTCTGTCACATCACCTCTCACTCTTCCTTTTCTCTCTCACACACAGCAGCACCTCACATGTATGCTTGAACTAGCTAGGGTGTGACATTTTTGCACAAATTCTTGAAAGGCAACTCACAAATATATCAGCAGAGCGCGGCGCGGCGCGGCGCGGTGCACTATGTATGTTGTGATGTGGTACTAGACTTGTGAACCTACAAATGTATACCTATGTATGTATGAAGACATGATGTATTGTTGAGTTATATTATGATGCAACTTTAGCTCTACATGTGTGATGTTCCATGTATACACACTTGAATGGGATTTTTTTTGTGTGTTGGCGGTGTACTTAATTATAAGGGCACATCAACTGCTGGGAATACTTCTATCTGCTTTGTAATGTCCGTTTGCCGGCCAAAATCTATGTGCCGGGAATAGTATTAACTGCCGGCAAAGCTTCAAGCATGTAGGTCAGAGGAATTGCCGGCGTTTCTTGTAACTGCCGGGAATGGTCTTTCCCGTCAGGACTCTCAAGGGCAGTTTGTAAATGCCGGCAAAATGCATTCTCGACAGTTTATTTGCCTCCATTGGCTAGTTTTCCCGGCAGATAAGGTGACCCTTAAGTTTTGTCATGGTGTAGTGACTCTAGCCCATTTACGGCCATAATGTGGTCTGTTATTGGCCCATGTTTTGCACACCGATCATACGGCTCGTAGAAGGCCCATTGATGATACGGACCGTAGAAGGCCCATTGTGTCTACGGCCCGTATAAGGCCCATTGTTTCTACACCCCATAGAAGGCACATTGTTTCTACGACCCTTAGAAGGCCCATTGTTTCTACGACCCATAGGAGGCCTATGTTAACTACAGTAAAAATGTAGCCCATGGTTAATGTGGCCTAGTTTTAAAAAATAGTTTATTGCGGCCACTAGCAAACCGCGGAAAAAGAACTGCACTGACTATAAGAAAATAAATAAACAAGACAATAAGGAAATAAATAGGCAAGCAACTTACGCTAGGCTATCACGACTATTACACATATTACATCCATTGGGCATCAATGTTCGCCACCAGTGCAAATATATGGAACACCCTACACTATACAAAAATGACTTGCTGTTTTCTTCAGCCGGTGGCTGCACGTTAAGAACAAATTTTGTATGGCACCAAAAAAACTACAACTATAAAACGAAAAGAAGGTTGGCATAAAAGTTAACAGTCTAGCAGATAAATGCACCACCAGAAGTTCAGAAGCTCAGTTCATTTGACCTGACTGTTACATTTTCATGCTGTATTGTCCGATAGAGCACAATAACCTTCGCCTTCGGTTCGCCTAGGCTCCTGAACAACATAGCAGATGTCTGATAGTCTGGTTTCAAAACCATGCATATCTTGACAACATCGAACAATGTCTCTCCTTGTTTCACAAAGGGTCTCTGTTAGGGAATGGACTTGTGTCTGGAGCGCATATACAACATTGTTTTGAGCTTGCATATCTTGATCATGACGCAGTTTGGACGAGATTGCCTTAACAACCAACCCAGTATTATGCAGGAACGTGCTTTTGGCACTGTTAGTGGACATGTACTGACCCACTGCAGCAAAAGCTGACATTGCGGTTATAGTTGCCTCGCCACCTTCAGAAGGTGGCGGTTCCACCATTTTTTCCATAGTTTGCTAAAAAGTTGAGGTTTTACATTACTAGTACCAGAACAGAATATATTAAGGAGGCAGCAAAACCAAACAAAATAGCTTTGGTCTATATACAGAACTTATTCTGGTGAACCCACGTAAAATATTAGTTGTATTTTATTGCAAAGTACATAATAAAACCAGGTTCCAAACATATGACCATGTACCATCGCTAATGTATTGTCTATTTCTTCATATTTTATTGAGGGCTAAGGATAAAGAGACGAAGTTTATAATACGGTAAGCATAGTATGACATCATTCACATAACAAAACAACTAAGAACAGACAAACATTGTCGGAGTAATGGGCCACGGGTAGGCCAACCCGAGGCCCACGACCTTTCAAGACATCGGGGCAGGCTGCGCCCCTCAAGACCACAGGGCGAAGAGCCGCCTCCTGGGGAGTCTACGGCAAGGCGGCTGACTGCCCGGTCACGGCCGAGTCCCAGGGACGACTTCCAGAGAAGCCAGATTTGGGGAGTCGGCCAGCGACTCCAACAAACCGTGACCTCATCGAGGGGGATGGGGCAGGGGCGTGGCTACAATGAAGCCCACTCCCCGCCCCTTACCAAGGGCAGGCATGGCTACAGCGCGCCGTACTTGGGAAGATCTCCCCGCGGCGTGGCACTGTTGCCCAGCCGGCCCTGACATCAGCACCACTGTACCTGGTCCTGCGCCCACGACGGCTTGTCTGTACGGCCTGGAGGCAGCAGGGCCCACCAGCCAGCGAGACCTCGGGAGACGGCGGGAGCACCGCCAGTCGGACCCAACGGGAGTCGGCCCGGGGGAGTCGGCCGAGCCCTCCCCCGGGCCCACGCGCCATTAATCAAGAAGAGATGGGGAGTGGCCACAGTGATCGCCCGCCAGGCGGCGGGGCTGTTGCCACGACCCCATGACCAAGCTTGCATCATCAGGAGCACGGCTACAGTAATCAGCAGCCGGCAAGACCCGCCCGCGGCGGACGCGGCCTGTCGGCTCCGTACCAGACCAGTCGGCGGGGCCCACCAGTCGGCGGGCCCCAGCAGTCGGCGGAGAAGTCGGAGGTCGGAGACACTGACGGCTGGGCCCGCGCCCAGTCACATTACCATTGTACCCCTGGGGGGTAGGCCTATATAAACCCCCCAGGGCACCCATGCAAAGGGTTGGATCCCAGTAGTTCTATACCTCACCAGATAGAGGGAGAGAGCTAGCCTTGCCCTCTCCTACCACCATACACAGCTCAAGGAGCAACCGTGTAAACACTTGACCATAGTGATCATGCGGAGACCCCGCAGAGCAGCAGTAGGGGTATTATCTCCCCGGAGAGCCCCGAAGCTGGGTAAGATTCGCCGGCGTGCATGTCTTCACCTCATCCCGTTTCCAGGCACCGGCGACGTTCTACTCGCCCCCACCATGATAAGCCATCCGTTGGCATATGTCGCACCAAACCCCCGACATTTGGCGCCCACCGTGGGGCATGGTGCACCGCCGTCCGGAGATCTGTTCTGGACGGGAACCCTTTTCCTCCCTGGCGAGCGCAGCCAGCCAGGCACGCCAGACGAAGTTTGCGTCGACGCGCTGCGCGGCGTGGAGATCGCCTGCGCAGCCAGCTCCTTGGCCGAACTTGTCGGCGAGGTCCGCCTCTCCGACGAACCTGCGTCCGACGCAGGCGTAGGCGGCCCCGAAAACCTCCTCGCGGGCCTCCTCGATCAACTCCACGTTTCCGGCGAGCCTGCCGTAGACTTGGAGTCCGTAGGCTCCACCGACCCGATGCTGGTCGGCTCCGACACCGCGTCGGTCGACGCTTTCCCCTCCAACGTGGTGGTCTACGACGAACCTCTCCCCCACGCGGAGAGCGACGGGAGCATCGTTACTGAGGTGCTCGTCATCAGTCATGACGAGTTCCCTGGTGGAAGGGCGCCCGACTCACTCGGCGCGGCGCTGCAAGACCTAGCTGCGCCCATTCCAGAAGATGCTGACACAGAGACGTTAGAAGCGCGTCGCCTTCATCTTGTTGAAGGCACGAAGAAGCTAGCCAGCATGAGACGCTTGTCAGAAGCTTACCAGCGGGAGATGGATCGCGTTGTTGGCGGCTCGCCGGCTCCAGCAGGGCCCAGCCGCCTTGGCGCGGTTCAGCAGCGCGGCGTAGCCATCGCCAGCCTGTTTGGGGCTAGCCGCCCCATGTATGCCACGCCAGTGGGGAACATCCGAGCCGCCCAGGCAGCGGCGGATGAGCTGGACAATTTCGAGGGTGAAGAGCGTCACCTCATGATGGAGTGAGTCCAGCGGCTCCTCGACGCGGCCGCCGCACAGAACGAGGCCGGTTGCCGCACGGAGGCACCGCAGCGGCCAAACGACGACCCACATCGAGATCAAGGCGCGATGTCTCAGACGCCGACTGGCGGTATCCGAGGAAGGAAGGACAAGGAGCCGGCTGTCAGTCACAGTCGGACTCAGATTACCATAGAGCACGACCGAGACGGCCGCCCGAGAGCAGTGGAACGACGGGACGACTATCCGCCTCCCCCTCCCCGCAAGGAGAGGCGAGTCTCCCCGCCGCCTGTTGACCATCCGACTCTCGGTGACCGCCTTGGCCGCCAAGAGGGAGTTGGGGAGAATGACGCCCGCCACCGGATCGACCGACTTCACCGGTCCCTGGCGCTGGAAGAAGAAGACGAGCTGGGTCCGCCTTGTTTCGGGCCCCGCATTCGGGACGAGCCCTTTCCCAGAGGGTTCATGCTCCCAAGAGACACGCCCAAGTATACCGGCTCCGTGAAGCCGGAAGACTGGCTAGTCGACTACTCCACGGCTGTCAGCATAGCAAACGGCAACAAGCGTGTCGCCATAAAGTACGTTCCGCTCATGCTCCAGGGCACGGCCCGGACATGGCTGAACAGCCTAAAGCCCCGCAGCATCAACAGCTGGGTCGACTTCACCGAAGCATTCGTTCGCAACTTCACCAGCACGTACAAGCGTCCTCCCAAGCCTCGCCAGCTCTCCCTATGCGTGCAAGGTCCTGATGAGTCGACTCGCGACTACCTCACGCGTTGGGCTGAGCTCCGGAACTCCTGCGAGGGCGTGCACGAGGTGCAGGCCATCGAGTACTTCACAGCCGGGTGCCGAGAAGGCACCCTCCTCAAGCACAAGCTCCTCTGCGACGAGCCAGAAACCCTCGACGAGCTGCTGATCATAGCGGACAAGTACGCTACGGCCGACTCCTCCATGAAGACGGAAATTCAAATCAGCACGACTGGCAAAGTAGCTCCTCAGGCTCCAAGAACTCCGGCAGCAGACACCGGCCGGCGACAACAGCAGGGCGACCACAAGCGCAAGGCCCCGCAGCCGGCTTCCAGCAGCCGGCAGGTCGCGACCGTCGAAGCCCAGCAGCCAGAAGAGCAGCCTCCGCCCAAGCGACAGAAAGGCGGCAAGCCGAACTGGTTGCCGGCCTTCTCCTACGAGCAGACCTTGGATGGACCTTGCAAGTTCCACAGCGGCGCGAAGCCATCGAATCACACCACCCGGAAGTGCCACTGGCTCACCAGGATCGCCAAGGGAGACGGCCTCCTGCCACCCCCGCCTGCTGGGCAGCCGCCTCCGCCTCCGCCCCAGCAGCCGGCAGTCAGGCCAGTCGGCGCAGTACAAGACGAGTACCCTGAAGAGCACGGAGCCTACGTGGTGTTCACCAGTGTGGCTGATGATCGACGCAGCAGGCGGCTGCAGCGACAAGAGGTGAACACGGTAGCCTCAGAGACGCCAGAGTTCATGCACTGGTCAGAGAGGCCCATCAGCTGGAGCAGGGCTGACCACCTAGAAGTGATGCCGAGTCCGGGCTCCTACGCCTTGGTCCTGGACGCCACCTTTGCCACGGACAAATGGGCCGCGCGTTTCTCGCGAGTTCTGATAGATGGGGGCAGCAGCATCAACATCCTGTACAAGGACACCATGGAGAAGTTAGGAATCAAGCAGAGACAGCTTCAGAACAGCCGGACTGTGTTCCACGGCATTGTTCCTGGGCTTTCCTGTTCACCAATCGGCAAGATCCTGATTGACGTCCTCTTTGGGGACAAAGATCACTTCCGAAGAGAGTCTGTTTGGTTTGAGGTGGTGGACCTTGAGAGCCCATACCATGCGCTACTTGGCCGGCCCGCCTTGGCCAAGTTCATGGCGGTCCCCCACTACGCCTACCTCAAGATGAAGATGCCCAGTTCCAGGGGAATTCTGACTGTGGCCGGCGACTACCGGAAGTCGTCCGCTTGCGCGGCCGAGAGCAGTCGGCTGGCCGAGTCCCTGGTGATTGCGGCCGAGAAGCGACTCCTTGAGCGAGCTGTGGCGATGGCCGGCAAGCAGCCGGAGATATCGCCCGACCCGAAGGAGTCGGAAGCCGAAGGTTCGTTCAAGCCGGCCAAAGAGACAAAGAAGATACCCTTGGATCCGGAACACCCAGAGAGGTACGCCGTCGTAGGTGCAAACCTCGACAGCAAATAGGAAGGCGAGCTCGTCGATTTCCTCCGTGAGAATCGGGACATCTTCGCATGGTCTCCCAAAGACATGCCAGGTGTGCCGACGGAATTCGCCGAGCACAAGTTACACGTCCGATCTGATGCAAAGCCGGTCAGGCAGCCCCTGCGCCGCTTATCAGAAGAGAAGAGAAGAGTTGTCGGAGAAGAGATAGCCCGACTCCTAGCAGCCGGCTTCATTATGGAAGTTTTCTTCCCGGAGTGGCTGGCAAATCCGGTCCTGGTGCTAAAGAAGAACAAGCAATGGCGAATGTGTATTGACTACACGAGCCTCAACAAGGCCTGCCCCAAGGACCCGTTTGCTCTGCCGAGAATTGATCAGGTGATAGACTCCACAGCCGGATGCGAGCTGTTGAGTTTCTTGGATGCGTACTCAGGATATCACCAGATCAAGCTGAACCCGGCTGATAGATTGAAGACCGCCTTCATCACGCCGTTTGGAGCATTCTGCTACCTCACCATGACGTTCGGCTTGAGGAATGCCGGCGCCACCTTTCAGCGTTGCATGCAGAAGTGCCTCCTCAAGCAGCTCGGTAGGAACGCCCACGTTTACGTGGACGACGTGGTGGTGAAGACGGAAAAGCGAGGAACATTGCTGGAAGACCTCAAGGAGACCTTTGAGAACCTGCGCCGGTTCCAGATCAAGCTCAACCCCGAGAAGTGTGTCTTCGGAGTACCAGCCGGCCAGCTGCTAGGTTTCCTGGTCTCTGAACGCGGCATAGAATGCAACCCAGTAAAAATCAAGGCCATCGAGAGAATGGAGGTACCTAGCCGACTGCTGGATGTGCAGAAGTTCACCGGCTGCTTGGCGTCCATCAGCCGATTCATCAGTCGGCTGGGCGAGAAAGCTCTCCCCTTATACCAACTCATGAAGAAGACCACTTTTTTCGAGTGGAACCATAAGGCGGACGAAGCTTTCCACCAGTTGAAGAAGATGCTGACTACTCCACCCGTCCTGGCGGCTCCGACTCCCAAGGAACCTATGCTCCTGTACATCGCCGCCACCAGCCGAGTAGTCAGCACAGTCATTGTAGTAGAGCGCAAGGAGGAAGGCAAGGCGCTACCTGTCCAGAGACCAGTATATTACCTGAGCGAGGTACTGTCGACCTCCAAGCAGAACTACCCCCACTACCAGAAGATGTGCTATGGCGTGCACTTTGCTGCCAAGAAATTGAAGCCTTACTTTCAAGAACATCCAATCACGGTGGTCTGCACGGCTCCACTTGCCGAGATCATCGGCAGCCGTGATGCCTCTGGTCGAGTGGCCAAGTGGGCCATAGAGCTGGCTCCTTACACCATCTACTACCAGCCCCGCACCGCTATCAAATCACAAGCACTGGCCGACTTCCTCGTCGACTGGGCCGAGACCCAGTACCTGCCTCCAGCACCTGACTCCACCCATTGGCGGATGCACTTCGACGGCTCCAAGATGCGCACCGGCTTGGGAGCCGGCGTCGTCCTCACCTCTCCCAAAGGCGACAAGCTCAAATATGCACTGCAAATCCATTTTGCCGCCTCCAACAACGTGGCCGAGTACGAGGCGCTCATTCACGGGCTCCGGCTTGCCAAAGAACTTGGCATCCGCCGGATCTTGTGTTATGGCGACTCGGACTTAGTGGTCCAGCAGTCGTCTGGCGACTGGGACGCCAAAGACGCAAACATGGCGAGCTACCGTTTCCTCGTGCAGCAACTCAGCGGGTATTTCGAAGGGTGCGAGTTCCTCCATGTGCCAAGAAACGACAACGACCAAGCAGACGCCTTGGCACGAATCGGCTCTACCCGCCAAGCAATACCATCTGGCGTCGCCCTTCAACGCCTCCTCAAGCCGTCTGTCAAGCCTTCACCAGAATCAGACTCCATCTTTGTGCCGGCTCCTCCCGAAGACGGCGGACCCGACTCCAGAGTTCCGGCAGTCGGAACGGGGACTTTGGCGGGCGACTCCAAAGCTGCCACAGTCGAGCCCGGCCCGGGGACTGCGGTGACGGACTTGAAGATTCCAGAACTCGGCCCAAGGACCGAGCCAGTCGGCCTGGGGACTTCATCAGCCCAACAAGCGGTTGTTGACTCCAGCCCGCCGCCTCCCAGCCCAGCCGCCCTCGTCCAAGTCGCAGTTCTGATAGTCGACGAAATAGCAGCACCCTCATGGGCCCAGCCCATCCTCAAATTTCTGGTGAACAAAGAGCTACCAACTGATGAGACCTCAGCTCGGCAAGTACAACGCCGGGCAGCAGCCTATACCATAATCAACAGAGAGCTGGTCAGGCGCAGCGTCACTGGTGTCTACCAGCGCTGCGTAGAGCCAGAGCAAGGCCAGGCGATCCTCAAAGACATCCATCAAGGCGAATGTGGCCACCATGCGGCTTCAAGAGCACTCGTCGCCAAAGCTTTTCGGCACGGTTTCTTTTGGCCGACTGCCTTGGAAGAGGCCAAGGAGTTGGTCCAAAAATGCAAAGGGTGCCAGAAGTTCAGCTCCAAGCCGCACCAGCCGGCTTCTGCACTCAAGACCATCCCCATTGCTTGGCCTTTCGCTGTTTGGGGCCTAGACATGGTGGGACCATTCAAAACAGCACGAGGTGGTCTGACTCACCTACTTGTCGCAGTGGACAAGTTCACCAAGTGGGTGGAAGTAAAGCCAATTAAGAAACTGAACGGTCCGACTGCCGTGACCTTCATCACCGATATCACAATTCGGTACGGCATACCACACAGCATCATCACCGACAATGGCACAAATTTTGCCAAAGGCGCCTTGGCCCGTTTCTGCGCAACACAGGGCATCCGACTGGACCTAGCGTCCGTCGCCCACCCGCAGTCAAACGGCCAAGTGGAGCGAGCAAACGGCCTCATCCTGTCCGGCATCAAGCCTCGGTTGATCGAGCCTCTGGAGCGCTCGGCTGGCCGCTGGCTCGACGAGCTGCCAGCCGTCCTCTGGAGTCTGTGCATGACTTCAAACAAGTCAACCGGCTTCACGCCCTTCTTCCTCGTCTACGGTGCCGAAGCCGTCATCCCAACGGACATAGAGTTCGACTCCCCACGAGTCGCCATGTACACGGAGGAGGAAGCAGAAGAAGCACGACAAGACGGCGTCGATCTGCTGGAAGAGGGTCGGCTGTTGGCACTCAGCCGGTCCAGCATCTACCAGCAGAGCCTGCGCCGATACCACAACAGGAAGGTCAGGCCAAGATCTTTCCAAGAAGGCGACCTTGTACTTCGGCTGACCCAGCGAACAGCCGGCCAGCACAAGCTATCGCCGCCTTGGGAAGGCCATTTCATCATCAGCAAAGTACTAGGCAATGACTCCTACTACCTGATCAACGCTCAGAAGCCCCGAGCACGCAAGAGGGACGACTCCGGCAAGGAGACAGAGCGGCCATGGAATGCAAATCTTCTCCGAAGATTTTACAGTTGATGCAGTATGTACCACGCTACCCTTTGTATTAAAGTACCAAGACTTCGGGGCCCCCGAGACGAGCTCGAGGACTGCCCTCTTTTGTCTATATGATAAAAATTATGCCTACAAGTATGTTACTCTTTGTCATGCCGCTTGGCACCGGGCTCGACAAGTCGGCCTGGGGACTTGCCGCCTTGCACTATGAAATGCTTCCTGCAGCCGGACAAGTAGTGTGTAACATCTAAGCCGTCTTCTGTCAGAAGCCGCAGCTCGCAGAGCGACTGTACGGTGGGCAGAGGTAAGGTAGAATGGGTGATCGCACGAAAAATGGCTAGGGACTCAAAAGCGTAAAACATAGCTCAAGATGGCTTCCAAGCCCTTCTCGCAAACTGACTCTCGGACAGTCGGATTGTCATTTTCTATCCAACTTGCTCAAACAATCTTAAAATCGGCTAAGTACTTGCTTTCCCAAAGTAGCCTAGCACTTGATCCAGCAACAGTCTGCAGAGCGGCTGTCCGATTGGCAAGGCAGGCAACTAGGAGAAAGCGGCAAAGGAAAACAACCAAAAGAACAATGAGCAAGAAAAGATAGACATATATATATAACACAGACCCTTGGCCGAATTGTCAAGCAGAGGTTCAGAATACACCCCGCGGGTGGAATTGTGCGAATTAACAAGTTCTTCAAAAGACTACTGAAGTAGATAAAAAAAAGACACAGCAGTAGCTTAGGAGGCAGCAGACGAAGTCGGGGGGTCGGAGGAGGCGCCAGCATCAGTCGTTGGGGCGGTCGGCCGGCTAGTCTCGGCTTGATCGCCTCCGGCAGCAGTCGGATCGGTCGCACGTGGCTCGTTGCTGGAGGTGCGGTCGGGCTGAGGCTGGCCGTCTGCTCCATCTTCTGGTGCCTCCGCCTCGCCCTCATCCTCCGCCTCATCCTCCTCCTTGACGCTGGAGCCGATCACCTCCGCCGAGTCTTCGCCGTAGTCTGGGTTCATCCCAAACCACTCTAGCGGGACCTCCTCGCCGTCTTCAGACCGCTCGAGGACGAAGATGCTCGTGTCAGTGTACTCGGCGATCGCCGCAGCACGCTTGACGAGGGCATCTTCCGCAGCCGCCAGCTCCGGCTAGGCCTCCGACCGAAGCGTGGCCAACCGGTCTAGATCCAGCCCCGGGTACCACGCCTTGACAAACTCCAAGGCCCGACGCGCTCTAGCCCGGGCCGAAGAGCCCTTCCAGGCCTCGAGGCGACTAGCCGCGACCTCCAACCAGTTGGCCGTTAGGGTGGGGGTGCGCGGAGCCTGCATATCCGGCCAAAGGGCGGAGATCACCTAGGCGCCGATGCGCTGAAGCCGGCGCAACGTCCGGTGAGCCGGCCGGAGGCGAGCCTCGATACTCAAGATGTGCTCATCCAGAGTTCGGGGGGCATCAGCGGCGATCTCTGCACCCTCCGCCCTCTGACTTGCACGATCGGCCTCGATGGCTTGGATAGCGGCCTGAGACTACCCAGGGAAGAAGTCTGCAAAAGACACGAAGAAACAAAAAAGCGAGTCAAAAACCAGGAGTTGGCACGACCTAGGTGTTGGGTTTCGTAGTAATTTCAAAAAAATTCCTACGCACACGCAAGATCATGTGATGCATAGCAATGAGGGGGAGAGTATTGTCTACGTACCCTACGCAGACCGACTGCGGAAGCGATGACACGACGTAGAGGAAGTAGTCGTACGTCTTCACGATCCAACCGATCAAGCACCGAAACTACGGCACCTCCGAGTTCGAGCACACGTTCAGCTCGATGACGATCCCCGGACTCCGATCCAGCAAAGTGTCGGGGAAGAGTTCCGTCAGCACGACGGCGTGGTGACAATCTTGATGAACTACAGCAGCAGGGCTTCGCCTAAACTCCGCTACAGTATTATCGAGGAATATGGTGGCAGGGGGCACCGCACACGGCTAAGGAATCGATCACGTGGATCAACTTGTGTCAACTTGTGTGTCTTTGGGGTGCCTCTACCTCAGTATATAAAGGAGCCAAGGGGGGAGGGTGCGCCGGCCAAGAGAGAGAGGCGCAGGAGGAGTCCTACTCCTACCGGGAGTAGGACTCCCCCCCAATCCTATTCCAACTAGGATTCCCAAGGGGGAAAGAGGGAGAGGGGTGGCCGGCCACCTCTCCTAGTCCTAATAGGACTAGGGGAAGGGGGGAGGCGCGCAGCCCCCTTGGGCTGCTCCTTTCTCCTTTCCACTAAGGCCCATGAAGGCCCATATGGCTCCCGGGGGGTTCCGGTAACCTCTCGGTAACCCGGTAAAATCCCGATTTCACCCGGAACACTTCCGATGTCCAAACATAGGCTTCCAATATATCAATCTTTATGTCTCGACCATTTCGATACTCCTCGTCATGTCCGTGATCACATCCGGGACTCCGAACAACCTTCGGTACATCAAAATGCATAAACTCATAATATAACTGTCATCGTAACCTTAAGCGTGCGTGTCAGGACCCCGACTCGATGTCACATCGATCTAGCCGGTAACACCTCATATCACTTTGCGGCCTCACGCACGGTATCCCCACGGGTGTCGTCTTACCTTTTCCCGGGACCGTTTGCGCCTTTTGGCTCACGTATATGATAGTGTCGCTAGCATCCATATGATAAGGAGCCCGGGCTGACATGACTAGTCGTAAACCCAAAGTGGCACAGACTTACAGGGACAGGCATCCATGACCCAGCTTCGAACGTGTCGGTCATCAGCAAGTGGGTCCGGGCTGTAGCACTGGGCTAGCAGGACTCCGGTAAACCGGGCTGTAGCGGGCTAACAGGACTCCGGTACTCAAAGCGTGACATTTCCCCGAAGGGACAGACACAGGAACGAAGAAGGACACATGCCGGCCAGCCTAAGTGTTCCAGAGCAGTAGCAAGCTACCATGGCTCAGCGGTAACACTAGGAGACATTTCCCGGTAAGAGAGGCTACTAAAGATAAACAACTAGATAGTCAGATCCCACACATAGCGCTACACATTACACGTACGCATAACATGCAAGTATGTGCTGTACAACATGGCATCACAGCATAACTCAACAATTATATAGATAAAGGCTCAGAAGAGCCATCATAGCATTTATTGCAAACAGGGGTCACAAGACCCGTCACACAGAGCATACAAGCAACAAGCGGAAGCATTACATGTCTGGGTACAGACATCTACAAATGAAAAAGGCTGGAAGCCTGACTATCTACAACATCCGATCAAGATCGTAGCTGAGGTACTAGCTACTAGTCGAAGTCCACGAGAACACTAGTAAGACCGAAGTCTCCGCTGCAAAAACATAAATAAAGCAACATGAGTACAAAGGTACTCAGCAAGACTTACATCAGATTCTATCATACATGCATCTGTATCAAGAGATAATGTGGGGTTTAGTTGCAGCAAGCCAGCTTTGACTCTGTGGCTATCCTGTTCTACGACTACCAGAAACTTTTGAGGTGAAACAACGATCACGAGTCCACTAATCACCACCCAATACACTACTATGGATTCATCCCCGTCTCCCTACGAGAAGGCCATCCATAGCACTCACACTTGTCTTGAGCATTTTAGAGTATCCACTTCAAGTTGTCTATGTACCATGTAAGCATCCAAGAAGTCCATAACCGCGGACCCGGCTATTCGAATAGATCATGTTAACCCTGCAGGGGTGTACTTCTTCACACACGCTCTCGCCACTTACCGCCATGTACACGTCATGTATCTCGGCAACCTTCAAGCGGATGCCTGGCGAGGGTGTCGGCCACGACCTGACTAACCACACAAGACTCTAGTCCAGGTTTATCGCCTATTCGGGTTCCATCCGCAAGGAGATCCGGCCGGGGTGTCGCTCACGGCCCCAAACGATGTGAGCAGGGTTCCCGAGCCCACCAACCGGGTGCCACTCGGTACACCGTGCCACGTGTGCCTAGTCTGTCCCAAGCCCACCCTGCCGGGTGCCACTTGGTAGAAAAATAGCACTACCTACAAACACCAGAAACTAGTTGCGACTCCTGGACAGAGATCAAGTTGGTTAATAAGCCGAGAGAGTCAATTAAGGATCCCAATGTGTGGTAGTATCGAGTCATTGGACAACATACAGATCTCAGTGCTTAAGGTCGGCTTCAATGAAACAACCCACCATGTACTCCTACATGGCCTCTCATCGATACCTTTACCAAATCGTGTTCACCACACCACTCTCATTACCGACATAATCATTTCACTCTAGCCCATCTCCCAGATGAACCAGACCTGACACGACTCTAAGCATAGCAGGCATAGCAAGGTAGGAAAAACACATACATATGGCTCAATCAACTCCTACACATGCTAGTGGGTTTCATCTAGTTACTGTGGCAATGACAGGTCATGCAGAGGAAATGGGTTCAACTACCGTAGCACACAGCAGTTTGAATCGCGTTGTCTTAATGCAGTAAAAGAGAGCAGGAGCGAGAACATGGGATTGTATCGATATGATCAAATGGTTGGTTGCTTGCCTGATGATTCGTTGCACGGATACGACTCTTCGTTAGGGTAATCACGATACTCCTCGGGGACAGATCCTGTCGCAAAGGATAACGATACACAGGCATCACCAAACAATGTGCAACAATATGATGCATGCATGAAACATGGCAATATGAGTGTGTTGGGCTAATGCAACTAAAGCCAGTAGGGTTTGAGCAAATTTGAATTAAAGATTCAAATTTCAAATTCAAATATGGCCTTTTAAAGTGCCTTTTCTTATTCTGATTAAAACATCAATTTAACTTGTTTGATCATGCATGAAACTAGTACAGATGGATAGATTGGATTTTTCTGATCATTTTTCATATATAATTTGTCCAATTTGGAGTTACAGAATAAAAGTTATGAATTTTTGAAGTTTAAATAATATTCTGGAATTTCCTGATTTAATTTAAATCCAGAAATATCATTTACTGCGTCAGCCTGACGTCCCAGTGACATCAGTAGGTCAACAGGGCTGGCTCGGGTCAAACCTGACGTGTGGGGTCCACACGTCAGTGTCACAGGGGCTATTCCCGCGTTGACCCCGGGCTGGTTAGCTTTGACTAAGCCCTGGGCCCACTTGTCAGCGTTTGTAGGTGGTGGATTAGTGGTTAATCAACTAGGCCACGTCAGCTCGCCGGAGTTCTGGCCGGCGGCGACCAACAGTGCGGCGGCGATAGTGGTTTCGGTCGTTTCGGCCACCAAATGAACCGCGGAGGCCACCGGAGTGAAGCTGAGGACGACCCGCGGCTCTTGGCGGAGTCCGTTGGGGTCGGGGTGGCCGGAGTTGACGGCGGTGAGCTCGGCTGCGGCCGCCGGGGTTCGGTCGTGCACGGGAGTGGTGCTGGGGCTCGAAGTCGAGCAAAGTAAGGCGCTAGGGATGCTCTACTGGGTTCTGTGAACGCGTTGGACTCGCCGGGGTGACCAAATGGTCACCGGAGCTGCGTCGACGGCGAGCTCGGCGACGGCGGAGGTTCGGCCGTGGTGGAGATGAAGCTACGGTGAGGGAACGAGGGGGAGAAGAGGGGGAAACGGTGGCGTAGCTCACCGCGGTTGCAGTGGGCGTCGAAGCGGGCTCGGGGACGCGCTGGAGACGGCGAATTCGTCGGCGACGGTGGTCGGAGCCCGAAGAGGGGAACGGCGACGTGGCGGCGATGCAGGGCTTCCGGGGACTCGTGGAGCGGTGGGGAGGAAGAGGGAGTTGTGGCGGAGCTTCTGAGCTACTCGGGGGAGCGAGGGGTGGCCGGAGACAGTGGCTACGGCGAACGGCGGCGACGGTGTGCTTCGGCCGAGAGCGAGAGAGAGCGAGGGAGAAACGGGGGAGAGTGAGCGAGAGCAGGGGGGATCGGGACGGGCTGCGGACGTCGTCCACGCGGCCAGGAGGGCGTCGGCAAGCAGGAGGTGGCCGCGCGGCCGCGCGCGCGCGAGCACGCAGCAGCTTCGGGGCGTGGGGAGGAAGACGACGGGGAGCTACAGTGCTGGGCTGGCTAGCTGGGCCGGCCAGCTGGCTGGGCCGCACAGGTAAGTCTTCCCTCTCTTTTCTGTTTTCTGTTTTATTTAATATTTCTGCAACTTTGTTGAATTAAATAAAATACCTAGTCAATTCCAAAAATCACCAAACTACTCCTGGTCCATAGTTGGAATATTTCCAACATGAAACATTTCAGTTTGGAGATATTTGAGCATTTAAATATTTTATATTATTTTAAATGCCCAAATTCAAATATCTATGATTTAATTCAAAGACCCTATGATGGCCTAGAAAAATGTGCACCACTTTTGTCAGAGGTTCTGAACCAAGGCTAAAATGATGGACATTTTAGAAGGGCATTTCAGGTTCATTGAAAAATTATTTTAGTAACCCTAGTTGGTTTCAGAGGGGACTGGGGGTTCTGTCATCCCCATTTCAAGTTTCTGATGAAAAGTAAACATGATGCAACACTCTAATGCATGACTAGCTAGGGTGTGACATCGATCTAGCTGGTAACACCTCATATCACTTTGCGGCCTCACGCACGGTATCCCCACGGGTGTCGTCTTACCTTTTCCCGGGACCATTTGCGCCTTTTGGCTCACGTATATGATAGTGTCGCTAGCATCCATATGATAAAGAGCCCGGGCTGACATGACTAGTCGTAAACCCAAAGTGGCACAGACTTACAGGGACAGGCATCCATGACCCAGCTTCGAACGTGTCGGTCATCAGCAAGTGGGTCCGGGCTGTAGCACTGGGCTAGCAGGACTCCGGTACTCAAAGCGTGACATTTCCCCGAAGGGACAGACACAGGAACGAAGAAGGACACATGCCGGCCAGCCTAAGTGTTCCAGAGCAGTAGCAAGCTACCATGGCTCAGCGGTAACACTAGGAGACATTTCCCGGTAAGAGAGGCTACTAAAGATAAACAACTAGATAGTCAGATCCCACACATAGCGCTACACATTACACGTACGCATAACATGCAAGTATGTGCTGTACAACATGGCATCACAGCATAACTCAACAATTATATAGATAAAGGCTCAGAAGAGCCATCATAGCATTTATTGCAAACAGGGGTCACAAGACCCGTCACACAGAGCATACAAGCAACAAGCGGAAGCATTACATGTCTGGGTACAGACATCTACAAATGAAAAAGGCTGGAAGCCTGACTATCTACAACATCCGATCAAGATCGTAGCTGAGGTACTAGCTACTAGTCGAAGTCCACGAGAACACTAGTAAGACCGAAGTCTCCGCTGCAAAAACATAAATAAAGCAACATGAGTACAAAGGTACTCAGCAAGACTTACATCAGATTCTATCATACATGCATCTGTATCAAGAGATAATGTGGGGTTTAGTTGCAGCAAGCCAGCTTTGACTCTGTGGCTATCCTGTTCTACGACTACCAGAAACTTTTGAGGTGAAACAACGAACACGAGTCCACTAATCACCACCCAATACACTACTATGGATTCATCCCCGTCTCCCTACGAGAAGGCCATCCATAGCACTCACACTTGTCTTGAGCATTTTAGAGTATCCACTTCAAGTTGTCTATGTACCATGTAAGCATCCAAGAAGTCCATAACCGCGGACCCGGCTATTCGAATAGATCATGTTAACCCTGCAGGGGTGTACTTCTTCACACACGCTCTCGCCACTTACCGCCATGTACACGTCATGTATCTCGGCAACCTTCAAGCGGATGCCTGGCGAGGGTGTCGGCCACGACCTGACTAACCACACAAGACTCTAGTCCAGGTTTATCGCCTATTCGGGTTCCATCCGCAAGGAGATCCGGCCGGGGTGTCGCTCACGGCCCCAAACGATGTGAGCAGGGTTCCCGAGCCCACCAACCGGGTGCCACTCGGTACACCGTGCCACGTGTGCCTAGTCTGTCCCAAGCCCACCCTGCCGGGTGCCACTTGGTAGAAAAATAGCACTACCTACAAACACCAGAAACTAGTTGCGACTCCTGGACAGAGATCAAGTTGGTTAATAAGCCGAGAGAGTCAATTAAGGATCCCAATGTGTGGTAGTATCGAGTCATTGGACAACATACATAGAACTCAGTGCTTAAGGACGGTTCCAGCGAGACAACCCACCATGTACTCCTACATGGCCTCTCACCGCTACCTTTACCAAATCGTGTTCACACACTTCACTCTCAGCATCAAAACATATCGTAACACTCCAATTCATTCCCAATGAATCAGACTTGACACAACTCTAAGCAATAGCAGGCATAGCATGGTAGGAACACAACAATGGCTTCAATCAACTCCTACACATGCTAGTGGGTTTCAACTATTTACTGTGGCAATGACAGGTCATGCAGAGGAATGGTTTAACTACCGCAGCACAAAGTAGCAGATGAATCGTTGTTGTCCTAATGCAATAACTGAGAGCAGGAGCGAGAGAGTAGGGTTTTATCGAAATGAACAAGGGGGTTTGCTTGCCTGGTAAATCAACAAGGGAGGCACTGCTTCACAGACAGGTACTCTGGAACGTCTCCGGAGCAGGACCTATCGAGAAGGAACGGTGCCGGAAATCAATACATAATCATATGCAACAATATGATGCATGAACATGGCATGTAAATGTGATGCTGTTGAGCTAATGCAACTAGTGTTCAATTGGTTTGAAGTCCATTTGAACCAAAGGTTCAAATGCATTTCTAAATTAGGTCTCTTATATATGCCATAATGTGTTTTCCCATATTCAGCATGTATAAGTTGGTTTTTCATGCATGAAACTAGTACAGATGGAAAGGTTGCATTTTTCTGATAATTTTTCATATATAAATTATTTAAATCTGAGCTACGGTTGAATTGATATGAATTTTTGAAGTTTAAAGCAATTTCTGGATTTTCTGAATTATTTTAATTCCAGAAAATGTATAATTGCGTCAGCATGACGTCATCATTGCATCAGCGGTCAACGCGGCT
>NC_057803.1:497107895-497138790 GCF_018294505.1 Triticum aestivum | reverse complement strand
CCATATTTCATATATATAGAAATATATTTCCAATGCAAATATTTATCGAATTAATCCAAATGGCCAAAATAAATGTCCATGAGCTCCTAAAAATATTGTTTTGATTTTTATCTCTGTCCAATATTTTCAGAGGGCAACATGAGCATTTTCTTGGACCCTTTTGGAGAAATTTTTATTTGGGTCATTTTCAAAAATGATTCTGAGGGTTCCACCAATCCTCATTTCAAATTTAAATGAAATTTAAATATGATGCACAAATAGCTAGCTAGCCTAGGTCATACCAGACTAGGGATGTGACAACTCGCCCCCACTTGAAAGAATCTCGTCTCGAGATTCAGGGGTCGACGGAAAGAAAGCGGGGTACTCCAGCCGAAGACGATCTTCTCGCTCCCAGGTAGCTTCTCTCTCGGAATGATGAGACCACTGAACTTTGAGAAACTTGACGTTCTGACGTCGAGTAACACGCTCTGCTTGATCAATAATGCGAACCGGGTACTCTCGCTATGTGAGGTTATCTTGGAGATCAAGCGTTTCGTGGTCCACTCCGCGGATAGGATCCGAGAAGCAACGCCTGAGTTGAGAGACGTGGAAGACATCATGAACTCGAGAAAGATGTGGGGGTAGTTCCAACTGGTAGGCAACCTCTCCTCGTTTAGCGAGAATACGAAAAGGACCAATGTAACGAGGAGCCAACTTGCCCTTGATACCGAAACGATGGGTACCCTTTAAAGGAGTAACCCGAAGGTAAGCTTGGTCGCCAATCTCATAAGTCATATCCTTATGATGACGATCATACTGGCTTTTCTGACGAGACTGGGCTGTTTTCAAATTCTCACGAATGATGCGAACTTGCTCTTCTGCCTCCTGGATCATATCCGGTCCAAAGAATTGTCTTTCACCGGTTTCTGACCAGTTCAAAGGTGTTCGACATCTTCGTCCATAGAGAACCTCAAAAGGAGCTTGCTTGAGGCTGGATTGGTAGCTATTGTTATAAGCAAACTCGGCGAAAGGAAGACATTTCTCCCAATCCATACCGAATGAGATAACGCAAGCTCTGAGCATATCTTCGAGAATTTGATTGACCCATTCCACCTGACCACTCGACTGAGGGTGGAAAGCGGTACTGAAGGAAAGATGGGTTCCCATGGCAGTTTGGAAGCTCTCCCAGAAATGAGAAGTGAAAAGACTGCCATGGTCTGAATTGATCTCTAGTGGAACACCATGAAGTGACACTATTCGAGAAATATATAAGTCAGCAAGTTGACTAGCAGTGATACTCTCTCGAACAGGAAGGAAGTGAGCCACTTTGGAAAGACGATCAATGACTATGAAGATAGCATTATTCCCTCTCTTGGTCCTGGGAAAGCCGGTGATGAAGTCCATACCAACTTTATCCCATTTCCATTCAGGAATAGCCAAAGGCTGAAGGGTGCCAGCAGGTCTTTGATGCTCTGCCTTAACGCGACGACAAATGTCACATTTAGCAATGAACTCAGCAATTTCTCTCTTCATCCTAGTCCACCAGAACCTCTGGCGTAGATCCTGATACATCTTAGTACTACCGGGATGAATCGTGAGAGGAGATTCATGTGCCTCCTTAAGAATCAACTGCCGAAGATGTTGCTTCTTGGGAACCACCAAGCGATTCTCAAAGAAAACAACACCACGATCATCAACAGAGAAACTACCAGCAACTCCCTTCTTAACGTTATCCTTGATACAAGAAATACCCGTATCATATTGCTGGCTAGTTATGATCTGATCCTCAAGGGTAGGCTTCGCCACCAAGGTAGAAAGGAATCCGTGAGGAGCAATGTGAAGGTTAAGCTTACAGAATTCCTCATGGAGAAGTGGTTGGCCTTGCTGCAACATGAGATTGTTGCAATAGGATTTACGGCTTAGAGCATCAGCCATGACATTGGCTTTGCCTGGGGTGTAGGTAATCCCTAGATCATAATCTGTGATTAACTCCAACCAACGTCTTTGCCTAAGGTTCAGATCCGGTTGGGTGAAGATATACTTGAGACTCTGGTGATCGGTGTAGATCTCGCAACGTTTACCAAGGAGGTAATGTCGCCAGGTCTTGAGTGCATAGACTACGGCTGCAAGCTCTAGATCATGTGTAGGATAATTCTCCTCATGTGGATGCAACTGTCGAGATGCATAGGCAATCACATGACGATCCTGCATAAGAATGCAACCTAGTCCCTGTCATGAGGCGTCGCAGTAGATAATAAAGTCTTTAGTGAAATCCGGTGGCACAAGTATGGGAGCAGAAGTCAGGCGCCTTTTCAGTTCCTGAAAACTGTACTCACACTGTGGGGACCACTCAAACTTCTTATCTTTCTTGAGAAGTTCTGTGAGGGGTTTGGCTACTTTGGAGAAGTTTTCAACAAAGCGGCGACAATAGCTGGCTAGGCCAAGGAAACTCCTAACTTGTTTGACTGTTTCAGGTGGAGTCCAATCGAGAACGGCTTGAACTCTCTCGGGATTGACAGCAATGCCCTTACCAGAGATTACGTGGCCTAGGTAGGTCACTTCTGGCAACCAAAATTCACACTTGGAGAACTTGGCATAAAGGCGGTGTTCTCTGAGTTTTTCTAACACAAGTCTAAGATGTTCGGCATGCTCTTCCTCGTTCTTCGAGTAAACAAGAATATCATCGAGGTAAACCACGACGAACTTATCTAAGTACTCCATGAAGATCGAGTTCATCAGGCGGGAGAATGTGGCTGGGGCGTTGGTTAGACCAAAGGACATGACGGTGTACTCGTATTGGCCATAACGAGTGACAAAAGCTGTCTTGGGAATGTCCCCATTTCTGATCTTAATTTGGTGGTATCCTAACCTTAAATCCATCTTGGAGAAGACTGAGGATCCAGCGAGCTGATCATACAGGTCGTTGATCCTGGGAAGCGGATACTTATTCTTTATCGTGACCAAATTAACGGGACGATAATCTACAACCATCCGGTCCGTACCGTCTTTCTTCTTAACGAAGAGGACGGGGCAAGCCCAAGGAGAAGAACTAGGACGGATGAAACCCTTTTGCAAGGACTCATCGAGTTGTTTCTTAAGCTCGGCTAGTTCTAGGGGTGCCATCTTGTAAGGTCTCCGGGAGATTGGAGCTGTTCCTGGGATAAGATCTATGACGAACTCTTCATCTCTGTCAGGTGGAACACCTGGCAGTTCCTCTGGAAAGACATCCGGAAAGTCACGGACTACCGGGATATCTTCAAGGTCTGGAAGAGGGCTGGCATTAAGAGAATAGAGCTGACGCTTTGCAACTCTAGTGGAGACGGTGACTATCTTGCCAGATGGGTGTGTAAGCTGAACAGATCTTGTGTAACAATCGATCTTGGCATGATGAGCTGTCATCCAGTCCATACCCAAGATGATGTTAATATCTGAAGACTTGAGGGCTACAAGTGATGCAAGGAATACAAGTCTATCGACAAGAATTTCGTTACCATGGCTTACACTAGAGGTTTGCCATTTGGATCCAGGAGTTTGGATGACTAGCGGAGTTGGCATTTCACAAAATGACAGATTGTGCAAGTTAGCATAGCTTTCAGAAATGAAGGAGTGAGATGCTCCAGTATCAAATAGAACTGATGCTGGGTGACAATTGACAAGGAGTGTGCTAAGAACGACATCTGGATCATCATGAGCGTCTTTAGCTGAGACGTGATGCACACGTCCACGTTCAGTGGGGGCTGACTTGACACTGATCATCTTGCGTGATGGCTTAATACAGCCAACAGTCTTCTCGGGCTGGGGTGGAGCATAACTAGTCTGAGAGCAATCACGTGCATAGTGTCCTGGCTTCCCGCATGTGAAGCAAGTCCCTGAGGTTGGACGGGGACCCGCACTGACAAACGGTCTACCAGTAGGCCTGGGTGGAACATACGACGGAGTTGGAGAAGGCACCACATGAGATGACCTCGGTGTATAACCGGAAGGAAGAGCGGAGTTTGGAACCCAAATCCGGCGTTTCTGGGAACTAGAACCGGAGGAAGATCCCAAATCACGGGTGTGCTTACGAGACTCCTCGTAAGTGAGTTGAGCTGTCTCTGCATTGATGGCCTTGTTCACAAGGGCTTGGAATGTATCACAATGATGCAGGTGGAGATCACGACGCAACTTGGGGTTGAGACCCTTCCGGAACCTAGCTTGCTTCTTAGCATCCGTGGACACTTCTTCTGTGGCATAGCGGGCAAGGTTCTCGAATTCTCTGCTATAAACATCAACAGCCATCTTACTCTGGGTGAAACTACAGAACTCTTCTCTCTTGCGATCAATGAGGGCCTGGGGAATGTGATGCTCACGAAAAGACTCAGTGAAATCCTTCCAGGTAGGAATCTGGCCAACTGGAAGCATAGCCTCATAGTTCTGCCACCAAAGACTAGCAGGACCTTCTAGGTGATATGTGGCATAAGTGACCTTGTCATCTTCAGCTATGCTCGCGGAAAGCAGCTTATGAGTGATGCTACGGAGCCAGTCATCTGCATCGAGTGGCTCGATGGAATGATGAAAAGTAGGTGGATGCAAACGAATGAAGTCATGAATGGTAGCAGACCCTTTGAACTGATGTGCGGTGTTCTCCTCGATATGTGCCAACAAACGGTTAGACTCACGCTTGTTCCTCTCCATCTCTAGCATGAACTCTGGCAACGAAGGCTGGTCAGGAGGATCCTCATCCCTACCATCTCCATGGTTCTGGCTACGAGCGACGGAACTTCGCTTAGCCGATGACATCCTGAGAAACGAACCAAGGACGGAATCAACATTAACTATAGGCTATAGAATGTAGGACAAGGAATTAGTATCTCTCGAATTCCTAGGAAAATTCCGGCAGCATAACGGCAGTAAAATGCTCAGAATGAGACATCCTACTAAAAATGGGGTGGTAACATACTCATCATCATTACTCAAGGTTCTGAGATCATACTAAACAGACTACAACAGAAATACTTAAAACTGGGGTATGACCCTGATCAACCAATCCTATGGGACTACGGAGTAGTAACACGTGATCCTGATAGAAAGAAGAGATAGCCTAATTCTTAATCCCCGTAGAGGAGAAGATGATGACTCAGATCAGAAGGCCATGAGGTATAAGGAGTAAAAGAGCCTTACGTTCCTTCCCACAATCAATTCCCTTACATAACTAAAGAATTTCTAGACTCAACTTCGACCAGAATGGCTTGGTAATCCTACAGGCAGTCAGGCTCTGATACCAAAGCTGTCAGGACCCCGACTCGATGTCACATCGATCTAGCCGGTAACACCTCATATCACTTTGCGGCCTCACGCACGGTATCCCCACGGGTGTCGTCTTACCTTTTCCTGGGACCGTTTGCGCCTTTTGGCTCACGTATATGATAGTGTCGCTAGCATCCATATGATAAGGAGCCCGGGCTGACATGACTAGTCGTAAACCCAAAGTGGCACAGACTTACAGGGACAGGCATCCATGACCCAGCTTCGAACGTGTCGGTCATCAGCAAGTGGGTCCGGGCTGTAGCACTGGGCTAGCAGGACTCCGGTAAACCGGGCTGTAGCGGGCTAACAGGACTCCGGTACTCAAAGCGTGACATTTCCCCGAAGGGACAGACACAGGAACGAAGAAGGACACATGCCGGCCAGCCTAAGTGTTCCAGAGCAGTAGCAAGCTACCAAGGCTCAGCGGTAACACTAGGAGACATTTCCCGGTAAGAGAGGCTACTAAAGATAAACAACTAGATAGTCAGATCCCACACATACCAAGCATTTCAATCATACACACAATATGCTCGATATGCGCAAATACAACGAAGCATCACAACATGACTCTACGACACAAGTACTTTATTTAAGGCTCAGGGAGCCATACATATCATACACAAAGGTACGGGTCTCACGACCCAACATACAAGTCATACAGTCATACAAACCAGCAGCGGAAGTAACTTGTCTGAGTACAGACAACTAGTAAAATAAAAGAGGCTTGGAAAGCCTAGCTATACTACGTGGTCCTTCACAAGCTCAGGGTCACCACCTGGGTCTTTAGCCTACTCGTTGATGTCAACGTCTACATAGAACCCATCAGAAGGGGTTGCAGCGTCTTCTGTAAAAATGTAGATTATAGCAACATGAGTACAAAGGTACTCAGCAAGACTTACATCAGATCCTACATACATGCATAGTATCAAGAAGGGTTGGTGGAGTTATTGCAGCAAGCCAGCTTTGACTCTTGGCTAAACTATCCTACGGTACTCCAACTGAAATGGTTTTGCGCACACGAGTCCACTACTCACCACTTCAATACACTACCGAGGATCCACCTCCGTCTTCCTACGGAAGAGCCATCCTCGGCACTCACACTTATCTTGAGGCTTTTAACAGTTTCCATTTACTTGTCTATGAACTGTATAGGCAACCAAGTAGTCCTTTACCGCGGACGCGGCTATTCGAATAGATTATGATAACCCTGCAGGGGTGTACTTCTTCATACATGTTTCCACCACTTAGCGTCTGCACACGACATGTGCTCGGCAGACTTCAAGCGAAAGCCGACGTGGGTGTAGACCACGACCTACCTAAACACTTAAGCCTCTAGTCCAGGTTTATCGCCTATTCAGGTTCCATCCGCAGGGAGTCCGGCCGAGGTTTCCCATACGGCCCCGAACGATGTGAACAGGGTTCCCGAGATACCTAACGGGTATTCGGTACACCCGGCCACGTACCTACCGCATCACAGCCCACCCCTACGGTCAGCGCTGTCCACGGCCTCCAGTAGGCTACAAACACCAGAAACTACTTGCAACTCCTGGACAGAGAGCTAGGGTGAATAAGAAGTCGAGCGGGGTCTTATTTCAGGGCCCAATGCATGGTAGTAGCTGTATCTTAAATCACACATACAGATCTCAGTGCTTAAGGTCGGCTTCAATGAAACAACCCACCATGTACTCCTACATGGCCTCTCATCGATACCTTTACCAATCGTGTTCACCGCACCACTCTTATTACCGACATAATCATTTCACTCTAGCCCATCACCCAGATGAACCAGACCTGACACAACTCTAAGCATAGCAGGCATAGCAAGGTAGGAACAACACATACATATGGCTCAATCAACTCCTACACATGCTAGTGGGTTTCATCTAGTTACTGTGGCAATGACAGGTCATGCAGAGGAAATGGGTTCAACTACCGCAGCACACAGCAGTTTGAATCGCGTTGTCTTAATGCAGTAAAAGAGAGCAGGAGCGAGAACATGGGATTGTATCGATATGATCAAATGGTTGGTTGCTTGCCTGATGATTCGTTGCACGGATACGACTCTTCGTTAGGGTAATCACGATACTCCTCGGGGACAGATCCTGTCGCAAAGGATAACGATACACAGGCATCACCAAACAATGTGCAACAATATGATGCATGCATGAAACATGGCAATATGAGTGTGTTGGGCTAATGCAACTAAAGCCAGTAGGGTTTGAGCAAATTTGAATCAAAGATTCAAATTCCAAATTCAAATATGGCCTTTTAAAGTGCCTTTCCTTGTTCTGAGTAAAACATCAATTTAACTTGTTTGGTCATGCATGAAAATAGTACAGATGGATAGATTGGATTTTTCTGATCATTTTTCATATATAATTTGTCCAATTTGGAGTTACAGAATAAAAGTTATGAATTTTTGAAGTTTAAATAATATTCTGAATTTCCTGATTTAATTTAAATCCAGAAATTCAATTACTGCATCAGCCTGACATCACAGTGACATCAGCAGGTCAACAGAGCTGGCTCGGGTCAAACCTGACGTGTGGGGTCCACACGTCAGTGTCACAGGGGCTAATCCCGCGTTGACCCCGGGCTGGTTAGCTTTGACTAAGCCCTGGGGCCCACTTGTCAGCGTCAGTAGGTGGTGGATTAGTGGTTAATCAACTAGGCCACGTCAGCTCGCCGGAGTTCTGGCCGGCGGCGACCAACAGTGCGGCGGCGATAGTGGTTTGGGTCGTTTCGGCCACCAAATGGACCGCGGAGATCACCGGAGTGAAGCTGAGGACGACCCGCGGCTCTTGGCGGAGTCCGTTGGGGTCGGGGTGGCCGGAGTTGACGGCGGTGAGCTCGGCTGCGGCCGCCGGGGTTCGGTCGTGCACGGGAGTGGTGCTGGAGCTCGAAGTCGAGCAAAGTGAGGCGCTAGGGATGCTCTACTGGGTTCTGTGAACGCGTTGGACTCGCCGGGGTGACCAAATGGTCACCGGAGCTGCGTCGACGGCGAGCTCGGCGACGGCGGAGGTTCGGCCGTGGTGGAGATGAAGCTACGGTGAGGGAACGAGGGGGAGAAGAGGGGGAAACGGTGGCGTAGCTCACCGCGGTTGCAGTGGGCGTCGAAGCGGGCTCGGGGACGCGCTGGAGACGGCGAATTCGTCGGCGACGGTGGTCGGAGCCCGAAGAGGGGAACAGCGACGTGGCGGCGATGCAGGGCTTCCGGGGACTCGTGGAGCGGTGGGGAGGAAGAGGGAGTTGTGGCGGAGCTTCTGAGCTACTCGGGGGAGCGAGGGGTGGCCGGAGACAGTGGCTACGGCGAACGGCGGCGACGGTGTGCTTCGGCCGAGAGCGAGAGAGAGCGAGGGAGAAACGGGGGAGAGTGAGCGAGAGCAGGGGGGATCGGGACGGGCTGCGGACGTCGTCCACGCGGCCAGGAGGGCGTCGGCAAGCAGGAGGTGGCCGCGCGGCCGCGCGCGCGCGAGCACGCAGCAGCTTCGGGGCGTGGGGAGGAAGACGACGGGGAGCTACAGTGCTGGGCTGGCTAGCTGGGCCGGCCAGCTGGCTGGGCCGCACAGGTAAGTCTTCCCTCTCTTTTCTGTTTTCTGTTTTATTTAATATTTCTGCAACTTTGTTGAATTAAATAAAATACCTAGTCAATTCCAAAAATCACCAAACTACTCCTGGTCCATAGTTGGAATATTTCCAACATGAAACATTTCAGTTTGGAGATATTTGAGCATTTAAATATTTTATATTATTTTAAATGCCCAAATTCAAATATCTATGATTTAATTCAAAGACCCTATGATGGCCTAGAAAAATGTGCACCACTTTTGTCAGAGGTTCTGAACCAAGGCTAAAATGATGGACATTTTAGAAGGGCATTTCAGGTTCATTGAAAAATTATTTTAGTAACCCTAGTTGGTTTCAGAGGGGACTGGGGGTTCTGTCATCCCCATTTCAAGTTTCTGATGAAAAGTAAACATGATGCAACACTCTAATGCATGACTAGCTAGGGTGTGACATCGATCTAGCTGGTAACACCTCATATCACTTTGCGGCCTCACGCACGGTATCCCCACGGGTGTCGTCTTACCTTTTCCCGGGACCATTTGCGCCTTTTGGCTCACGTATATGATAGTGTCGCTAGCATCCATATGATAAAGAGCCCGGGCTGACATGACTAGTCGTAAACCCAAAGTGGCACAGACTTACAGGGACAGGCATCCATGACCCAGCTTCGAACGTGTCGGTCATCAGCAAGTGGGTCCGGGCTGTAGCACTGGGCTAGCAGGACTCCGGTACTCAAAGCGTGACATTTCCCCGAAGGGACAGACACAGGAACGAAGAAGGACACATGCCGGCCAGCCTAAGTGTTCCAGAGCAGTAGCAAGCTACCATGGCTCAGCGGTAACACTAGGAGACATTTCCCGGTAAGAGAGGCTACTAAAGATAAACAACTAGATAGTCAGATCCCACACATAGCGCTACACATTACACGTACGCATAACATGCAAGTATGTGCTGTACAACATGGCATCACAGCATAACTCAACAATTATATAGATAAAGGCTCAGAAGAGCCATCATAGCATTTATTGCAAACAGGGGTCACAAGACCCGTCACACAGAGCATACAAGCAACAAGCGGAAGCATTACATGTCTGGGTACAGACATCTACAAATGAAAAAGGCTGGAAGCCTGACTATCTACAACATCCGATCAAGATCGTAGCTGAGGTACTAGCTACTAGTCGAAGTCCACGAGAACACTAGTAAGACCGAAGTCTCCGCTGCAAAAACATAAATAAAGCAACATGAGTACAAAGGTACTCAGCAAGACTTACATCAGATTCTATCATACATGCATCTGTATCAAGAGATAATGTGGGGTTTAGTTGCAGCAAGCCAGCTTTGACTCTGTGGCTATCCTGTTCTACGACTACCAGAAACTTTTGAGGTGAAACAACGATCACGAGTCCACTAATCACCACCCAATACACTACTATGGATTCATCCCCGTCTCCCTACGAGAAGGCCATCCATAGCACTCACACTTGTCTTGAGCATTTTAGAGTATCCACTTCAAGTTGTCTATGTACCATGTAAGCATCCAAGAAGTCCATAACCGCGGACCCGGCTATTCGAATAGATCATGTTAACCCTGCAGGGGTGTACTTCTTCACACACGCTCTCGCCACTTACCGCCATGTACACGTCATGTATCTCGGCAACCTTCAAGCGGATGCCTGACGAGGGTGTCGGCCACGACCTGACTAACCACACAAGACTCTAGTCCAGGTTTATCGCCTATTCGGGTTCCATCCGCAAGGAAATCCGGCCGGGGTGTCGCTCACGGCCCCAAACGATGTGAGCAGGGTTCCCGAGCCCACCAACCGGGTGCCACTCGGTACACCGTGCCACGTGTGCCTAGTCTGTCCCAAGCCCACCCTGCCGGGTGCCACTTGGTAGAAAAATAGCACTACCTACAAACACCAGAAACTAGTTGCGACTCCTGGACAGAGATCAAGTTGGTTAATAAGCCGAGAGAGTCAATTAAGGATCCCAATGTGTGGTAGTATCGAGTCATTGGACAACATACATAGAACTCAGTGCTTAAGGACGGTTCCAGCGAGACAACCCACCATGTACTCCTACATGGCCTCTCACCGCTACCTTTACCAAATCGTGTTCACACACTTCACTCTCAGCATCAGAACATATCGTAACACTCCAATTCATTCCCAATGAATCAGACCTGACACAACTCTAAGCAATAGCAGGCATAGCATGGTAGGAACACAACAATGGCTTCAATCAACTCCTACACATGCTAGTGGGTTTCAACTATTTACTGTGGCAATGACAGGTCATGCAGAGGAATGGTTCAACTACCGCAGCACAAAGTAGCAGATGAATCGTTGTTGTCCTAATGCAATAACTGAGAGCAGGAGCGAGAGAGTAGGGTTTTATCGAAATGAACAAGGGGGTTTGCTTGCCTGGTAAATCAACAAGGGAGGCACTGCTTCACAGACAGGTACTCTAGAACGTCTCCGGAGCAGGACCTATCGAGAAGGAACGGTGCCGGAAATCAATACATAATCATATGCAACAATATGATGCATGAACATGGCATGTAAATGTGATGCTGTTGAGCTAATGCAACTAGTGTTCAATTGGTTTGAAGTCCATTTGAACCAAAGGTTCAAATGCATTTCTAAATTAGGTCTCTTATATATGCCATAATGTGTTTTCCCATATTCAGCATGTATAAGTTGGTTTTTCATTCATGAAACTAGTACAGATGGAAAGGTTGCATTTTTCTGATAATTTTTCATATATAAATTATTTAAATCTGAGCTACGGTTGAATTGATATGAATTTTTGAAGTTTAAAGCAATTTCTGGATTTTCTGAATTATTTTAATTCCAGAAAATGTATAATTGCGTCAGCATGACGTCATCATTGCATCAGCGGTCAACGCGGCTGTCCAGGGTCAAACCTGACGTGTGGGACCCACACGTTAGTGACACTGGGGTTAACAGGGTTAATTTAATTTAATTAAAAGGTTAGGGGGGGTCGGGCCCACTGGTCAGCGTCAGGGGGGGGGGTTAGTTAACGGTGATTAGCACTAAGCTAATCACCTGACGGACCGGCCCCACCTGGCAGGCTCAGGCGACGGGGGCTCATCGCCGGCGACCTCTGGACGCGGCGGAGTCCGCGCCACAGGCCACGGGGACGGCGTCTGAGAGCACCGGGGCGTAGCCCGGGCTCTCGCGCATCTGGTGGGACAGGTGGAAGGAGCGGGGACGGCCGGAGCTCGCCGGAGCAAGGCTCGCGGCGGCGGCCGGAGTTCGAGCGCGAGTGGGATCGGGCTGCGGGGCACGGGGAGGCCACCTGAGGGGCCTGGCGACACCCTCGTGGCACCAGTAACGCGGAGGGAGGCTTGGTTTGGGCGGAGGCGGGCCGAGACGGCGACGGCGACATGGACGGCGGCGAGAGGCTTCGGCCGTGGTGGGGAGCGGCGCTACGGCGTGGATACGAGGGGGAGAAGAAAGGGGAACGGTGGAGGAGCTCACCGCGGATCCAGCGAGCGCGAGGACGAGGTCGGGGATGCCCGGAAGCTCCCGAATCGACGGCGAGTACCCACGGCGGCCGGAGGCGAGGATGGCGCCGGCGATGGCTCCACGGGATGCCCCGTCTTGCTTGGCTCGACGAGGAGGTAGAGGGGGTCGCGGCGGAGCTCGGGGGCTCTACGGAGGGGCGAGGGGACGGCGGGGAGCGCGTCGGTGGCGAGCTGCGGCGGCGGCAGTGCTTCGGGTGAGAGGGAGAGAGAGCAGGGGGAGAGGAGGAGGGCGAGGGAGAGTGAGAGCGGTGCGGGGCAGCTGCGTGGCTTCGTCCGGGGCATCGAGGGCGAGAGAAGGAAGCAGGAGGTGGCCAGCAGGGGGGGGAGGTGGCGCGCGCGCGTGCCGGCGAGCGTCGGGCACACGCCCTCGTCCTTCTGTCCGAGGAGGGAGACGACAAAAGGCAGCGGGGGTGGGCTGGGCCGCCAGCTGGAGATGGGCCAGGTAAGTGGCCCAGGTAAGTTTCTCTCCCCTTTTCTGTTTTCTTTTCTAATTTTCTGACATTTGTTTGATTTAATAAATATATTAAATCATTTAATTTTATTATGCCAATTTTTGTAGGGGCTAATGGTATTATTCCAGAGCTCTTTTATAATTGGCATAATTTTTGGACCATATTTCATATATATAGAAATATATTTCCAATGCAAATATTTATCGAATTAATCCAAATGGCCAAAATAAATGTCCATGAGCTCCTAAAAATATTGTTTTGATTTTTATCTCTGTCCAATATTTTCAGAGGGCAACATGAGCATTTTCTTGGACCCTTTTGGAGAAATTTTTATTTGGGTCATTTTCAAAAATGATTCTGAGGGTTCCACCAATCCTCATTTCAAATTTAAATGAAATTTAAATATGATGCACAAATAGCTAGCTAGCCTAGGTCATACTAGACTAGGGATGTGACAGTGCGGACCCTACGGGTTCGAGAACAATGTAGACATGACCGAGACACGTCTCTGGTCAATAACCAATAGCGGGACCTGGATGCCCATATTGGCTCCTACATATTCTACGAAGATCTTTATCGGTCAGACCGCATAACAACATACGTTGTTCCCTTTGTCATCGGTATGTTACTTGCCCGAGATTCGATCGTCGGTATCCAATACCTAGTTCAATCTCGTTACCGGCAAGTCTCTTTACTCGTTCCGTAATACATCATCTCACAACTAACATATTAGTTGTAATGCTTGCAAGGCTTATGTGATGTGTATTACCGAGAGGGCCCAGAGATACCTCTCTGACAATCGGAGTGACAAATCCTAATCTCGAAATACGCCAACCCAACATCGACCATTGGAGACACCTGTAGTACTCCTTTATAATCACCCAGTTACGTTGTGACGTTTGGTAGTACCCAAAGTGTTCCTCCAGTAAACGGGAGTTGCATAATCTCATAGTCATAGGAACATGTATAAGTCATGAAGAAAGCAATAGCAACATACTAAACGATCAGGTGCTAAGCTAATGGAATGGGTCATGTCAATCAGATCATTCTACTAATGATGTGACCTCGTTAATCAAATAACAACTCATTGTTCATGGTTAGGAAACGTAACCATCTTTGATTAACGAGCTAGTCAAGTAGAGGCATACTAGTGACACTTTGTTTGTCTATGTATTCACACATGTATTATGTTTCCGGTTAATACAATTCTAGCATGAATAATAAACATTTATCATAAAATAAGGAAATAAATAATAACTTTATTATTGCCTCTAGGGCATATTTCCTTCAGTCTCCCACTTGCACTAGAGTCAATAATCTAGATCACATCACCATGTGATTAACATCGATAGTTCACATCATCATGTGACCAACACCCAAAAGGGTTTACTAGATTCAGTAATCTAGTTCACATCACTATGTGATTGACACCCAAAGAGTGATCATGTTTTGCTTGTGAGAAAAATTTAGTCAACGGGCCTGCCAAATTCAGATCCGTATGTATTTTGCAAAATTCTATGTCTGCAATGCTCTGTACGGAGCTACTCTAGCTAATTTCTCCCACTTTCAATATGTATCCAGATTGAGACTTAGAATCATCTGGATCAGTGTCAAAAACTTGCATCGACGTAATCCTTTTACGACGAACCTTTTGTCACGTCCATAATCGAGAAACATATCCTTATTTCACTAAGGATAATTCTGACCGCTGTCCAGTGATCTACTTCTAGATCACTATTGTACTCCCTTGCCAAATCAGTGCAGGGTGTACAATAGATCTGGTACACAGCATGACATACTTTATAGAACCTATGGCCAAGGCATAGGGAATGACTTTCATTCTCTTTCTATCTTCTGCCGTGGTCGGGCTTTGAGTCTTACTCAACTTCACACCTTGTAATACAGGCAAGAACTCTTTCTTTGACTGCTCCATTTTGAACTACTTCAAAATCTTGTCAAGGTATGTACTCATTGAAAAAACTTATCAAGCGTCTTGATCTATCTCTATAGATCTTGAAGCTCAATATGTAAGCAGCTTCACTGAAGCCTTTCTTTGAAAAACTCCTTTCAAACACTCCTTTATGCTTTACAGAATAATTCTACATTATTTCCGATCAACAATATGTCATTCACATATACTTGTCAGAAATGTTGTAGTGCTCCCACTCACTTTCTCGTAAATACAGGCTTCACCGCAAGTCTGTATAAAACTATATGCTTTGATCAACTCATCAAAGTGTATATTCCAACTCTGAGATGCTTGCACCAGTCCACAGATGGATCGCTGGAGTTTGCACATTTTGTTAGCTCCCTTTGGATCGACAAAACCTTCTGGTTGCATCATATACAACTCTTCTTCCAGAAATCCATTCAGGAATGCAGTTTTGACATCCATCTGCCAAATTTCATAATCATAAAATGCGGCAATTGCTAACATGATTCGGACGGACTTTAAGCATCGCTACGGGTGAGAAGGTCTCATCGTAGTCAATCCCTTGAACTTGCCGAAAACCTTTTTGCGACAAGTCGAGCTCTGTAGACAGTAACATTACCATCAGCGTCAGTCTTCTTCTTAAAGATCCATTTATTCTCAGTTGCTTGCCGATTATCGGGCAAGTCAACCAAAGTCCATACTTTGTTCTCATACATGGATCCCATCTCAGATTTCATGGCTTCAAGCCACTTTGCGGAATCATCGCTTCTTCATAGTTCGTAGGTTCGTCATGGTCAAGTAACATGACCTCCAGAACAGGATTACCGTACCACTCTCACTCTGGTTTACCTACGAGATTCGGTAGTAACTTGATCTGAAGTTACATGATCATCATCATTAGCTTCCTCACTAATTGGTGTAGTAGTCACAAGAACAAAATTTTTGTGATGAACTACTTTCCAATAAGGGAGAAGGTATAATTACCTTATCAAGTTTTCTACTTTCCACCCACTCACTTCTTTCGGGAGAAACTCCTTCTCTGGAAAGGATCCATTCTTGGCGACGAATTTGCCTTCGGATCTGTGATAGAAGGTGCACCCAACAGTTTCCTTTGGGTATCCTATGAAGACGCACTTCTCCCATTTGAGTTTGAGCTTATCAGGTTGAAACTTTTTCACATAAGCATTGCAACCTCAAACTTTAAGAAACGACAGCTTAGGTTTCTTGCCAAACCATAGTTCATACGGTGTCGTCTCAACGGATTTAGATGGTGCCCTATTTAACGTGAATGCAGCTGTCTCCAATGCATAATCCCAAAACGATAGTGGTAGATCGGTAAGAGACATCATAGATCGCACTATATCTAATAAAGTACGGTTATGACGTTTGGTCACACCATTACACTATGGTGTTCCAGGTGGCGTGAGTAGTGAAACTATTTCACATTGTTTTAATTGAAGGCCAAACTCGTAACTCAAATATTTTACCTCTGCGATCATATCGTAGAAACTTTTTATTTTCTTGTCACGATGATTTTCTACTTCACTCTGAAATTCTTTGAACTTTTCAAATGTTTCAGACTTATGTTTCATCAAGTAGATATACCCATATCTGCTCAAATCATCTGTGAAGTACAGAAAATAACGATACTTGCCGTGAGCCTTAACACTCATCGGACCGCATACATCAGTATGTATTATTTCCAATAAGTCAGTTGCTCGCTCCGGAGAACGGAGTCTTAGTCATCTTGCCCATGAGGCATGGTTCGCAAGCATCAAGTGATTCATAATCAAGTGATTCCAAAATCCCATCAGCATGAAGTTTCTTCATGCGCTTTACACCAATATGACCTAAACGGCAGTGCCACAAATAAGTTGCACTATCATTATTAACTTTGCATCTTTTGGTTTCAATATTATGATTATGTGTATCACTACGATCGAGATCCAACGAACTATTTTCATTGGGTGTATGACCATATAAGGTTTTATTCACGTAAACAAAACAACAATTTATTCTCTTACTTAAATGAATAACCGTATTACAATAAATATGATCAAATCATATTCATGCTCAACGCAAACACAAAATAACACTTATTTAGGTTCAACACTAATCCCAAAATTATAGGGAGTGTGCGATGATGATCATATCAATCTTGGAACCACTTCCAACACACATCGTCACTACACCCTTAACTAGTCTCTGTTTATTCTGCAACTCCCGTTTCAAGTTACTAATCTTAGCAACTGAACTAGTATCAAATACTTAGGGGTTGCTATAAACACTAGTAAAGTACACATCAATAACATGTATATCAAATATACTTATGTTCACTTTGCCATCCTTCTTATCCGCCAATTACTTGGGGTAATTCCGCTTCCAGTGACCAATCCCTTTGTAGTAGAAGCACTTAGTCTCAGGCTTAGGACCAGACTTGGGCTTCTTCACTTGAGTAGCAACTTGCTTGCCGTTCTTCTTGAAGTTCCCTTCTATCCCTTTGCCCTTTTCTTGAAACTAGTGGTCTTGTTAACCATCAACACTTGATGCTCTTTCTTGATTTCTACCTTCGTCGATTTCAACATCACGAAGAGCTCGGGAATCATTTTCGTCATCCCTTGCATACTATAGTTCATCACGAAGTTCTACTAACTTGGTGATGGTGACTAGAGAATTTTGTCAATCACTATCTTATCTGGAAGATTAACTCCCACTTGATTCAAGCGATTGTAGTACCCAGACAATCTGAGCACATGCTCACTAGTTGAGCGATTCTCCTCCATCTTTTAGCTATAGAACTTGTTGTAGACTTCATATCTCACAACTCGGGTATTTGCTTGAAATATTAACTTCAACTCCTGGAACATCTCATATGGTCCATGACGTTCAAAACGTCTTTGAAGTCCCGATTCTAAGCCGTTAAGCATGGTGCACTTAAACTATCAAGTAGTCATCATATTGAGCTAGCTAAACGTTCATAACGTTTGCATCTGCTCCTACAATAGGTCTGTCACCTAGCGGTGCATCAAGGACATAATTCTTCTGTGCAACAATGAGGATTTAACCTCAGATCATGGATCAAATCCGCAACATTGCTACTAACATTTTTCAACATAATTTTCTCTAGGAACATATCAAAATAAACACAGGGAAGCAACAACGCGAGCTATTGATCTACAACATGATTTGCAAAATACTACCAGGACTAAGTTCATGATAAATTTAAGTTCAATTTAATCATATTACTTAAGAACTCCCACTTAGATAGACATCCCTCTAATCCTCTAAGTGATCACGTGATCCAAATCAACTAAACCATAACCGATCATCACGTGAGATGGAGTAGTTTTCAATGGTGAACATCGTTATGTTGATCATATCTACTATATGATTCACGCTCGACCTTTCGGTCTCCGTGTTCCGAGGCCATATCTGCATATGCTAGGCTCGTCAAGTTTAACCTGAGTATTCTGCGTGTGCAAAAACTGGCTTGCACCCATTGTAGATGGACGTAGAGCTTATCACACCCGATCATCACGTGGTGTCTGGGCACGACGAACTTTGGCAACAGTGCATACTCAGGGAGAACACTTCTTGATAATTTAATGAGAGATCATCTTATAATGCTACCGTCAATCAAAGCAAGATAAGATGCATAAAAAGATAAACATCACATGCAATCAATATAAGTGATATGATATGGCCATCATCATCTCGTGCTTGTGATCTCCATCTCCGAAGCACCGTCATGATCACCATCGTCACCGGCGCGACACCTTGATCTCCATCGTAGCATCGTTGTCGTCTCGCCAATCTTATGCTTTCACGACTATCACTACCGTTTAGTAATAAAGTTAAGCATTACATCGCGATTGCATTGCATACAATAAAGCGACAACCATATGGCTCCTGCCAGTTGCCGATAACTTGGTTACAAAACATGATCATCTCATACAATAAAATTCAGCATCATGCCTTGACCATATCACATCACAACATGCCCTGCAAAAACAAGTTAGACGTCCTCTAGTTTGTTGTTGCATGTTTTACGTGGCTGCTACGGGCTTAAGTAAGAACCAATCTCACCTACGCATCAAAACCACAACGATAGTTTGTCAAATAGACTCCGTTTTAACCTTCGCAAGGACCGGGCGTAGCCATACTTGGTTCAACTAAAGTTGGAGAGACAGTCGCCCGCAAGCCATCTCTGTGCAAAGCACGTCGAGGGAACCGGTCTCGCGTAAGCGTACGCGTAAGGTTGGTCTGGGTCGTCTCGTCCAACAATACCGCCGAACCAAAATATGACATGCTGGTAGGCAGTATGACTTGTATCGTCCACAACTCACTTGTGTTCTACTCGTGCATATAACATCAACATCAATAACCAGGCTCGGATGCCACTGTTGGGTTTCGTAGTAATTTCAAAAAATTTCCTACGCACACGCAAGATCATGTGATGCATAGCAACGAGGGGGAGAGTATTGTCTACGTACCCTACGCAGACCGACTGCGGAAGCGATGACATGACGTAGAGGAAGTAGTCGTACGTCTTCACGATCCAACCGATCAAGCACCGAAACTACGGCACCTCCGAGTTCGAGCACACGTTCAGCTCGATGACGATCCCCGGACTCCGATCCAGCAAAGTGTCGGGGAAGAGTTCCGTCAGCACGACGGCGTGGTGACGATCTTGATGAACTACAGCAGCAGGGCTTCGCCTAAACTCCGCTACAGTATTATCGAGGAATATGGTGGCAGGGGGCACCGCACACGGCTAAGGAATCGATCACGTGGATCAACTTGTGTCAACTTGTGTGTCTTTGGGGTGCCTCTACCTCAGTATATAAAGGAGCCAAGGGGGGAGGGTGCGCCGGCCAAGAGAGAGAGGCGCAGGAGGAGTCCTACTCCTACCGGGAGTAGGACTCCCCCCCAATCCTATTCCAACTAGGATTCCCAAGGGGGAAAGAGGGAGAGGGGTGGCCGGCCACCTCTCCTAGTCCTAATAGGACTAGGGGAAGGGGGGAGGCGCGCAGCCCCCTTGGGCTGCTCCTTTCTCCTTTCCACTAAGGCCCATGAAGGCCCATATGGCTCCCGGGGGGTTCCGGTAACCTCCCGGTAACCCGGTAAAATCCCGATTTCACCCGGAACACTTCTGATGTCCAAACATAGGCTTCCAATATATCAATCTTTATGTCTCGACCATTTCGAGACTCCTCGTCATGTCCGTGATCACATCCGGGACTCTGAACAACCTTCGGTACATCAAAATGCATAAACTCATAATATAACTGTCATCGTAACCTTAAGCGTGCGGACCCTACGGGTTCGAGAACAATGTAGACATGACCGAGACACGTCTCCGGTCAATAACCAATAGCGGGACCTGGATGCCCATATTGGCTCCTACATATTCTACGAAGATCTTTATCGGTCAGACCGCATAACAACATACGTTGTTCCCTTTGTCATCGGTATGTTACTTGCCCGAGATTCGATCGTCGGTATCCAATACCTAGTTCAATCTCGTTACCGGCAAGTCTCTTTACTCGTTCCGTAATACATCATCTCACAACTAACATATTAGTTGTAATGCTTGCAAGGCTTATGTGATGTGTATTACAGAGAGGGCCCAGAGATACCTCTCCGACAATCGGAGTGACAAATCCTAATCTCGAAATACGCCAACCCAACATCGACCATTGGAGACACCTGTAGTACTCCTTTATAATCACCCAGTTACGTTGTGACGTTTGGTAGTACCCAAAGTGTTCCTCCGGTAAACGGGAGTTGCATAATCTCATAGTCATAGGAACATGTATAAGTCATGAAGAAAGCAATAGCAACATACTAAACGATCAGGTGCTAAGCTAATGGAATGGGTCATGTCAATCAGATCATTCTACTAATGATGTGACCTCGTTAATCAAATAACAACTCATTGTTCATGGTTAGGAAACGTAACCATCTTTGATTAACGAGCTAGTCAAGTAGAGGCATACTAGTGACACTTTGTTTGTCTATGTATTCACACATGTATTATGTTTCCGGTTAATACAATTCTAGCATGAATAATAAACATTTATCATAAAATAAGGAAATAAATAATAACTTTATTATCGCCTCTAGGGCATATTTCCTTCACTAGGTCGGCGGATCAAAGAAAGAAAACAAAGAGACTCACCATCAACGATGTCTTCGGTCTCGTGGAAGCCGGAGGACAGCATCGCCTCCTTGTCAGACCAGGAAGAGCGCTCGCACGCGAACTCGGCCAGGAGGGCGGCCTCCATCTCCTCCGCCTCCCTCTATGACTTCGCGAGCAGCCCCTTCTGCTCTGCTAACTGAGTGGTCAGCAGATCGCGCTCCGCGGCGAGCTTGCTGCACTCCTCCCCTTTGGCGAGCAGGGCGGAGTTGGCTTCGCTCAGCTGCTGTGGAAGAGCAGCGTTGGCCCCTGAAGGAAAGAAAGAAAGATAGCAGTCGTTAATAAAGTAGGTCGCCGGGGAGATCCGGCCCGACTGCTCAGCAGTCGGCCCGAATCTCGGGGACTACAGCCCGTGGGTGCGCTAGCGCACCCCCGCAGAGAAGAGAAAAAGGAGAAGTACTTACTCCGGCTCTCCGCCAAGTCGGCGGTCCGCTTGCCCAACTCTTCAACATTACGGTTGAATGCGGTGACGCGGAGGTTGTGGTAGTCCTGCAACAAGCATTTCAGACAAAGTTAGTACCTAGAAGTTCATCAAATTGGAGTTCCAGACTGCCTGCTCAGCAGCCGACCCGAAACTCGGGGACTACACCCAGTGGGTGCGCTGGTGCGCCCCCACAGAGAGGAACAAGAAAAATAAAGGCCCAAAGAAAAGACATACCCGGACGGCCGCCCGCGACGCTAGGAACGCCTTGGTGCAGCTCTGGAGGGCGTCGCCCTCAGCACGGAGCTTCGCCTGGACGTCCAGGAGTGCCCGGTTCAACGGCCCTATGCCGCCTCCCCGCACCCACCCAACAGGTGTGGCGCTCGTCGCCTCGGCGTCTGGAGCCACGGAGCTGGCGGTGCCAGCCTTCAGGGGGCGGGGTGCCGAAGTCGCCTTCTCCAGACGACGGCGCGCTGGCAAGCCGACCTGGAGGAGTAGCCTCGCCACGGCCTCTTCTTCGGTCGGCGGCACCGGGGGGTCCGCTGGCCGCTCACCTCGCACGCCTTCAGACGGCGGCGGAGGCGGCGGCGGAACGTTCGCGCCCGGAGTAGAGGGCTCGCCGCCTTCCCTCTCCTCGACGAGGTTCTCCCCGCCGGCTCCCCCAGTCTGCCCCGTGAACTCCGGCGGCGGCGGCGCAGAGTTCAGCAGGGTAACAAGCAAGGCCGCCTGGCGGCGTGCGGCTTCCTCAGCCTACTGCTTCGCCGCGGCGGCGGCTTCGGCCTCCGCTAGTTTTTTCTTGGCGGAGGCCTCCGCCCTATCGGCCTCCGCCTTCTCTAGGCGGAGGGCTTCTTCTTCATTGCGCTTCTCCTGCGCATTCCGCTCCGTCGCCTCCCGGAGGTCGGCAGCGGGGTCTATCCGCCGAGTGGTGGCGGGCGCCTCCGCTGACCCCATGACGGAGGCGGCGGCGACCCGCTCAAGAGAGAGGGGAGCCCTGAAGAAAGAAGGGCGAGCAGAGACTTAGACAAAACACGAAGAAAGAATAAACTTTGAAGTCAGAATACTTATGCGGAGACCAACGGCGGCTTCTTCACTTCCTTGCGGAAGCGGATGGCCTTCGCGGCTGCCTCGTCCCGCCGGGTCGCCGCAGCCGAGCCCTTGGGCTTCTTCGGGCGGCTGCCAAACAAAGTCGGCGCAACCTGGCGCTTCTTCCCGCCGCCTGGAGCGCCCGACGCGGAAGAAGAGCCCGCGCCCAGCTGGCTGGCTCCTGGCCGATGGTGAGGGGCGAATCCTCCCTGGGCGTCGTCTTCAGGCCAGTCGGCAAAGGTAACCGAGGGCCTGAAGTCGCCTGTCGTTCCTCCTCCTCCCTCAGCGTCGTCTTTTAGAGCCGCCGCCCCCAGATCGGGGTCGTCGACGTTGCTCTCCGCCCGATCGGCGGCGAACTCACGGGCCGGCCCCGAGGTGCCGGCTGGTGGGTGAAAAAGGGGATTCTAATCAAAAAGCGTACTGATTAGAACAAGACTCGGCAAGAAGAAGACAATCTAAAGAAAAGAAAGGCGACTCACCACGGGCGGGGGGTTGGTCCGGGAGTATGGCTCCTTGCCGAATCGCCAGTCCTCTGGGAGCCTGCTGTCTAAGAGGTAGTTCACCATCAGGGCCACCTCTTCGTGAGGCATGTCCTTGGTGCACATCCAACTCGGGTCGCGGCCCCCGCTTATCTGGCATATCAGGTGAGGGCGGCCTTGGAGTGGGAGAACTCGGTGCGAGACGAAGGCGGCCAGCAGGTCCGGGCCAGTCAGACCCTCCGACTGCGTCAGCACTCGGAGTCGCGTGATGGCGCCGGCTCCCACAGGCGTCAGCGACCTGGCCCGGTACGACCAGTTGGGCAGTCTGCCAGCCGGCGGGCCGGCTTAGAAAGCCGGCAGATTAACCCAGTCACCCCTCGTGGCGACGTTCCTGACGTAGAAGTAGGACCGCTGCCACATCTTCACCGACTTCAGCAACGAGATGGAGGGGAAGTGGTTGTCAGCTCCTGTCCTTCGCACGGTGATGAAGGCGCCGCACTGAGCCGGCATGCCCGCAACCTGGGTGCCGAGCTTGGAGAAGAAGAACTCCCCGTAGAGCTCGAGGGTGGGGAGGACTTCAAGGAAGCCCTCGCACAGAGCCACAAAGGCGGACAGTAGCACCACTGTGTTCGGGGTGAGGTGGTGCGGCTGGAGTCCGTAAAACTCCATGAACGACCGGAAGAAGCTGCTCGCCGGCAGCCCCAGCCCGCGCAGGCAGTGCGAGTGGAAGATAACCCGCTCGCCCTCCCGCGGGGCGGGGGAAGTCTCCCCCTCCGGCGCGAGACGCACCTGCATGTGATCCTCGCCGGGAAGCCGACGGGTCCGGCGGAGGAACTCGATATGGTCTTCGTGGACCTCGAAGCCGTCCCAGGTGCCGGAGCGCACTGGGGGAGGCGCAGCAGCGGAGGAAGAGCTCATCGCGAAGCTGTCGCCGCGGCGTTCACCGAAGCTTGGGCGTACGGCAAGGCGAAGAAGAGAAGAGGAAGCAGGAGAGCGAGGAGCTGCGAGGAGGAAGAAGCGAGGGGTAGTGGGAAGGAGGGGCGCGCGTGCCCCCCTCTTCCCCCTACTTATAGTCCTATGGGCTGCGAAGCCGAGGGGGCGGACGTGGGGATTTACTGCGCCCGCAGCCCCACGACCCCCACGATCCACGTAAAGTTACTGCGTGCAGTAACTTCACGGGAATCCCAACCGCGCACCAGGGCCGCAGCGGATCCGCTCGGGCGCCGAGGCGCGGTAGTGGCGGGCCCCGCCTATGGGCCTGTCCCGTCGCGCGCGTGGGATGGCAGAATGGCCTGGCCATGTGCCCTCATGTGACAGGCCAGGAACAGGCGGTGACCTGGAAGCTTAGCTAGCACGCCACTTGAAATCCCGCCGCGACGTTCGAACTACTGAGCAAGTCAGAATTGAGTGAGTCCGAGTTGGGCGAGTCCGACTCCTTCTAGTCAGCCCGGCGGAAGTCAATCAAGACCATGTGTTGCGCCCGGAAAGAGAAACTGCTGAGGCTTCTTGGCCGATTGTCCACGGCACCTCACCAGCTTCGGGGACTACTGTCGGAGTAATGGGCCACAGGTAGGCCAACCCGAGGCCCACAACCTTTCAAGACATCAGGGCAGGCTATGCCCCTCAAGACCACAGAGCAAAGAGCTACCTCCTGGGAAGTCTACGGCAAGGCGGCCGACTGCCCGCTCACGGCCGAGTCCCACGGACGACTTCAAGAGAAGCCGGCTTTGGGGAGTCGGCCGGCGACTCCAACAAACCGTGACCTCATCGAGGGGGATGGGGCAGGGGCGTGGCTACAATGAAGCCCACTCCCCTCCCCTTACCAAGGGCAGGCATGGCTACAGCGCGCCGTACTTGGGAAGATCTCCCCGCGGTGTGGCACTGTTGCCCAGCCGGCCCTGACATCAGCACCACTGTACATGGTCCTGCGCCCACGACGGCTTGTCTGTATGGCCTTGAGGCAGTAGGGCCCACCAGCCAGCGAGACCTCAGGAGACGGCGGGAGCACCGCCAGTCGGACCCAATGGGAGTCGGTCCGAGGGAGTCGGCTGAGCCCTCCCCCGGGCCCACACGCCATTAATCAAGAAGAGATGGGGAGTGGCCACAGTGATCGCCCGCCAGGCGGCGGGGCTGTTGCCACGACCCCATGACCAAGATTGCATCATCAGGAGCACAGCTACAGTAATCAGCAGCCGGCAAGACCCGCCCGCGGCGGACATGGCCTGTCGGCTCCGTACTAGACCAGTCAGCGGGGCCCACCAGCCGGCGGGCCCCAGCAGTCGGCGGAGAAGTCGGAGGTCGGAGACACTGACGGCTGGGCCCGTGCCCAGTCACATTACCATTGTACCCCTGGGGGGTAGGCCTCTATAAACCCCCAGGGCACCCATGCAAAGGGTTGGATCCCAGTAGTTCTATACCTCACCAGATAGAGGGAGAGAGCTAGCCTTGCCCTCTCCTACCACCATACACAGCTCAAGGAGCAATCGTGCAAACACTTGACCATAGTGATCATGCGGAGACCCCGCAGAGCAGCAGTAGGGGTATTATCTCCCCGGAGAGCCCCGAAGCTGGGTAAGATTCGCCGGTGTGCATGTCTTCGCCTCATCCCGTTTCCAGGCACCGGCGACGTTCTACTCGCCCCCACCATGATAAGCCATCCGTTGGCATATGTCGCACCAAACCCCCGACAAACATGCAATTGTAACATTGTGTGGGCAAGTCCAGCACGGAACTAGATTACATGTCAAGATCAAAGGAACATCACTCCTCTCTTTTAAACCTTGTAAGGTGCAATGATATGCTAAGACAATTGTGTATAAAATTGAAAAGAGTAATAGACATTAGCTGCAAACCATGCAGTTCAAGGCATAAGTCAGAGTAAGTAGTAGTTAAAAGGCATGAGGATTAAGGACTTACAAAAGTGGATTTAACTGGTGTAGTCATGCCCTTCTTCTTGCTGGTGTGACAGTCCTTGAATATTTCCACAACATTTAGTTCAGGTACTTTTTGGTCCTTGCGGGCTTTCCTCTGCATTTGGAACAAGTCAATATAGATCTGATAATATGGTACAACGAAAAGAGTGAAACAACAGCTAATTACAAGAGCCTCGCAGTGTGCAATATAGCTACGAGATCCCGTCGTCTGTTCGAATTTCACTTTCGTACGGTTGGCCTTGTTCTTTGAACAGTTCACCTACAAGAAGATAGATTTGTGTGGCACATGCGTAAATAGGACTTCAACATGTGATCTGATCACATATATATAATGTACCTGATACTTCGGATCAGACCAGTGTTTAACGAGGCCCCTCCAGTCTTCATCCAATATATTTTCAACTGGAGATGTTTGGGAAAGTTCACTGTTAGCCTTGCCTTCAAAGTGAGTTTTTCTCAAGTTATACCGATACTGTCGCAGATCAGACTTGATAACATGGGTGCAAGCTTGTCTGGTTGCATCATCTTGGCTATCCAACTTGAACCTCATATGTTGAAAATTATGGGAGTCTCATTATCAGCAACCTAGAAAGTATGGGACAGAGCAAGATGATATTACTAGTTTCCATACATAACCATACTTACAAATAAATGGTCGAGGAAGGTGTTGAACTTGGTTTTGTCTTTGTCATTCCTGTGCTAAATCCATGTTGGGAGGATACGTACATGACACCTAACGGCAACCGCTGCCTCTGATACTAACTTGGCTGACTCTGTAGCATCACATGGCCTTTTTAAACCTGCCTCAAAATGGATCTCCATTCTTCCACCTCTAGATTTAGATAACCTATTGAGCATTATCCCTAATGTTTGTTTCCTCTTGCGCCTAGATGCTAGTCCAACAACGAACATAGGAAGTGTTAGTGTACATCAAACTGTGAGACTATATATAAAGAAGCATGCAACTGTAACTTGACTCCAGCAACTACCTTCTTGCTGTTGAAGCTCACAAGGTTCATCTGATCTTGCCAACTCGTCTTGTGTGAAGAGTGCTTGGGAAGTAGTGTCAGGTGGCAAGGGAGCTTGGGAACATGCTACTAGCTCAGTTGACGCATGAGTAACTCGTGCAGCTGGTAGTACTGTGGAAGGTGTTGTAAGAACTAGGGCTGTCTCTGCTTGTTTGGTGGCAGCTATTTGTTTGTGTTTCGCTTTTTCTGTAGCTCGTGTAGCATGTGATACCTTGTTTGTAGAATTTTCCGCTGGACTTTGACCTTCTATTGCACCATCAGTACTAGCAGAATCTGCAGGATTCTTCCGGTTCCCATTCCCTGCCATTCTGTATTTCTTCCTCTTTCTCTGTGCCATGTTAAGTCAAGCCGACAAGAAAAACGAATAACAATTTAGTTCTTCAGAACAAATTGATGCGTGATACAGACGAACTGAACTTTGATGTTAGAAAACCACATGATAGGAGGATGTAATATGTACCAAAAACAGGACGGAAGAGATAACCAGAACTATGGTGTCTAAACTAAGCAGAAGACATTTCACTAAATTAGAAGCAATGCAATGGAAGGTAGACACCATATGAAAGATGCTACAAGTATCGCTCTACCAAGTTAACAGTGTGTCATCATAAATGACGTTTAAACAAATGTGAAGTAGTACAAGAAATAAATCATATGCAAGATGCAAACAACATCACACTACCAAGTTAGAGGTCTCTCGTCATTAGTGCCATTGCATATTCACATCTTATGATGTGTAAACTAAGGAGAAGACATTTCAACAAATTAGAAGCAAGGAAAGTTAGACACCATATGAAAGATGCAACGAATATCACTCTACCAAGTTAAAATTGTCTCGTCATAAGTGCCATTTCAACAAATTAGTAGTACAAGCTAGAAAAGAATGCGAGATGTAACCTATATCACACTTCGAAGTCAAACATGTCTTATGATAAGTGATTGTTGCAGGTTACACAACAGTAGTAATTTGATGTAAGAACATGGTGTGATAGAGAGATATTGTATGTTCTAGAAATAGGAACACGTGTCTTATTCAAGTATAATGTGTAAAGTAAGTAGATGGAATTCAAAAAAATTAGAAGCAATACAAGCTAGACATCACACATAACATGCAACCACATATAACAGTGCCAAGTTAGAGGGAGCACTGGTGATGGTGCACTAGGGGAGACGTGCTCATCATAAACACGGCTACGTTGAGTGTCTATGCATGTGTTGTCTTGGAAATCATCTTGGGGGGATGGAGGAGTAGAAACTATAGAGGTCCTCCATTTGGAAGGAACACCTTTATCCGTTGCCTTGCTAACTTCCTTTCGCTTTATTGATTTTGAATTGTCAAGTAAAACCGACAAGAAAAAGCAATAAAATTCTCTCTTCAGAACTTATTCATGCATGATACTGACAATCACTACTTTGAAGTAAGGCAAACACATGATACCAGGATGGAATATGTACGAAAAATAGGACGACATGGCATGTTCACAACTGTTTGTGTAAACTAAGCAGAAACCATTCCAACAAATAAGAAGCAATGCAAGCTAGACACCACATGAAAGATGCAACCAATATGACTCTACCAAGTTAAAAGCGTCCCATCATAAATGGAATTTCAACAAATTATAAGCAGCGCATGCTATAAATCATATGAAAGATGCAACTAATATCGCACTGCATATACTAAAGGTGTCTCGTCATATTGATTGATGCGGGATACAAAAAACAATAGTTTTATGTAAGGACATGCTTAATAGACAGATGTACTATGTACTAAATACAGGAAGGCATGTCACATTAACAGGTATAATGTATAAGCTAAGCAGAATAGCACATGCAGTCTAACCAGATTGGAAGAATTACAATCTAGACACCATATGCAACATGCAACTACATATCACGCTGCCAAGTTAGAGCAAGCACCTGTGATGCTAGTGTAGGGGAAATGCGGTAATCAACTACAGAGCTACGTTCACAATCTTCATCTAGCCTTGCTGTTTCTTGAGAATCATGTCGGGAGGCTGACGCTGCATTCTTTAAATGAGGAGTAGTCCACTTGCCTGACTGCCTCACCATAAGTGATTAATGAGGGATACACAAGAATATTAGTTTGATGTAAGAACATGGTTAATACACAGATGTACTAGTATGTACCAAAAATAGAAAGGCATGTCATATTCAAAGGTATAATGTGTAAGCTAAGCAGATGCAATTTAACCAAATTTTGGAAGTAATACAAGCTAGACATCCAGCTGGAGTGGTGAGCATGATCATCTAGGACCTGAGAGCCTGGTGGGAGGCGGGCTGCTTTGCCACCATCGCGGCTTTTTAGTTGGCTTCCAGGTGATGCCTGTCTTTGCTGGGCTTGTCACTGGCTCGGCCAGTGCCCTGACTAGCTATTTGTCTTCTGGTGCTCACGGGATGGTGGTTCATGTAAAAAAATTATCTTTCCTTATCTTAATAAAGACCGACTTCGGCCTTTCAAATACAAGCTAGACACCATATGGAACATGCAACCACATATGACACCGCGAAATTAAAGCAAGCACCTGGGACGGTGGTTCATTGCGAGCGAGGTCATCAACTCCAGAGCTACGTTTACCATCTCCATCTGCTGACGCTGCACCCTTTATAGCGCTGTAACATGTTGTGCTTACCCGAGTAGAAAGCTGGAGCAACTTCTCTCTTTTCTTTTCTGCTTCTCTCGAGGCAGACTCTGAAATACCCTTGCATAAAACACAATAGTGAGAGTATGGGTGAAGTGTGTGCAGAACTAGTGCATTGTAAAAGTAGCAGATAGCAGGTGGCTGAAAAATAAATGACAGGAGATATATGATAGCTCTACAACATTGCATGGCAAACAAAATTAGATTCTACTCCGTATGATTTTGTAATATATGAGCACAAGAAATGCATGTACTCCTCCAGCACATCACCACATGTGGTCATATTAAGATAACAGTCGACTGAAAATAAATAAGTCAGTCGATTTTTTAATGAACCGTCCGATCAATAATGAACAGGCAGATGGCCTTCGTCTACCTCCCGCCAGTCACTGTTGACGATCTTTCTCGAACCGCCAGCGACCACCGACCCAGACCCCTGCCTCCGCCGCCCCGCCCTCCCCTCGACCTCACACCGCCGCCGTGCTTGGCAGCGCCCCCAGGCCATCCCTTTAATCCCGGCCGACCTCTAGATCGGGCACGAGTAGCTCTAGGCCCCACACGCCCCTAAGATAAACACCAAGGCGCTGCTTCCTCGACGTAATAGGCGGACTAGCGCCTGTTTCGCCGGGGAATGCTTCCGTTAATTGGGAATCAACTGATCAGGAATTGAAATTCAGGGGGGCGACAGACCTCTAGCAAAGGTGAAATAGTATATGAGGAGAAACCTTGTGCATCGCGAGTTACTAGGAACATCTAGTATCAAGAAGAAGCGGTCAACTAGTGTCTTCCATGGGATGAATACCGTGTAATCAGACACGTAAGATTTGCACGAATAAGCGAAGAGGAGTACCCTTATCGGTTGCCAGTGTGGTCTCCTCCATATGTTGCGGCGATCTTCTTTTTTCTCCCAGGGGAACCAATGTTTTGGAGAACCGTGAATCCTTGGACAAATCCATGGCCAAATTGTTGACTGTGTTGCCGTGGCCATATATCGGCGGAGGGGAAGCAGATCTGAGGCGGCGAAGGACGGCCTAGCAGGAACGGCTCCGATGCGGTGGAGGGTGGCGAAGTTGGAGCGGCAATGGTGAGGCGCGGGATGGCGTAGTTGAACTGGCTCGGGTATGGACGGCTCGACCTCGGCTTCAACTACTAGCCGTGGAGGGTGTTGCGGTTGAGGTTGCGGTGGGGGGTATCGGCTCCGGCGTGATGGTGGAGGGCGGCGGTTGACGGGTGGGATGGGGTGGCGGACAGAGGACGCCGGGGTTTCGCGGCTGGTGGAGAGGTAGTTTTTGCGCCCACGGAGTATGAATGGGGAATTGTAC
>NC_057803.1:497097367-497107643 GCF_018294505.1 Triticum aestivum | reverse complement strand
TTTCGCTTGTTTTTGGCTTTTTTGAATAGAAGATCGGATGCGCTTATTTGAAATTTGGGGAAAGTACAAAGTTTGCCCCCCTCTTAAATATCGGACCTACTATGGGTCGGGGGTAGGATGGTAATCCCAGGTGTCCCAAATAGTGGGCGGGAGTGATTTCGGCCGCGTGCATGTGTGCTTAGGCGGCCATTGTGTATGAATGTTTTTCGGAGGCGGTTGCGTGGAGTCTAGATGAAGCTACAAACCTACCCCGGTTTAGACCTTTGGACGTCGGGCTGGTAGGTTTCATGGGTTGGAGTTATTAGAAAAGTAATTTCCTTGTACTACCAAACATTGGTCTCATGCGGTTTCGGGCGAGTAGAGGCTCTTTTGGCGCTTCATTCGAAATTTTGAAACACAAGCATTCACGTTTAGAGTACTCTTGAACTTTGAGGATTGACCTAAATAGACAACGTTAAATTTGACCTTGTATGTTTGAAACCTCATTAAATTATCCGCTTCTTTTTTGAAATTTTGACACTTCAAAATCCTATAACTATGATTATTTTGGAATGGAGGAGCTAAATTTGAATCTATTTTGTACACGACTACATATGATATTATGTACAAAATCAGAGCAAATATTGGTGCCCCCATAATTTAGGTATGATTTACAAATGCCATGATATCAAATTCAAATAATTGAATGGACTTCATGTTGAATTCGATTTTTAAACCACCTTAAGTTGAATTCAAATGTATGCTAGTTCATAAGTAGCTATTTATAATGTTCATTGTGTAACTTTATTATGTATAATGTGCTTTACACACACAACATGAACTATACTCACGTTTATATTCGATTTCTAAAGCGATGCATTGTCTGGAGTTCAAAATACTAACTTGTGGATCAATTGTGTCAAATAATAACATAGACATGCTCAAATTCGATAGAATCTAGATGTCTGATGGATCAATGACTGTTCCTTACGCGAATTGCAAATATCATGATCCCATCCTAATATTTGGATTCAATTTATATCTTTAATCAATGTGTACAGTAGTCTTTTACGTGTAGTTTCACTCTCCATCGGTGGTCTCTCACACATGCTCACACACTCTCTCCCGAGATGTCTTTCTCGCACACATGCTCTCGATATAACCCTCCCTCCCTCTCGTAACCATTTACGACTGTTTTCACTAACCTTTATCACAAGCACTCTTTATCTTGCAAGCATACACACGCACAATCCCCATCGACCCTTTCTATATACATAGACCTGCCTACGTGTCTCCTGTATGCACATTATCTTTAGGCCTGTCTCTCACGCATTGTCTCACACCTCTCTTCCTAATCGACGAGTATGATTCTAGCAGAGCATTCTGTAGGATGCCCCTTAAAGTTAGGTTGGATGAATAGTAATATCAGAGATAAAGGGGTTACCTTAGTCCGAGAACCTAGGGTTACAAATCCGATCCGGCTTTGTCAGTGGACACAGAGTCCTTCACAATTATGCTATCTTTGTCTTGTACGACTAGTCATCCATGGGTCTCCCTAAATGCGTCACAGGCCGACCAATGTGGCGCAGGACGGAACCGAACGAAGGGCCTCACCTCGACCCACCGGACCTCACGCGGTGACACACCCTCTGCCCCCACATCTCGTTATCTTCTCACACATACCAACACAGACACCACACACAAAAAATATATTCTCATGGTGCCTATATCCACTCCCCCCTTGCATATACACACTCAAGGGAATCTCTTGCCGTGACGTCATATTCGTCTCTCTCTCTCTAGACCACTCTCCTTTCTCATGCTATCTCTCCCACGCCCCCCGCCGGCCCCTCTATCCATGCCTCTCTCGAATACGTAATACACACATATACCTCTCTAAGCTCTGCCAAATGCATCAACTACACATTCACACATGTTACATCATGTACCCCATTGATCTAAAAAGCCCTCTCTTCACGTTTATTTTGCATACAACATTCCTTTTGAATAAAGTGTGGCCAAAAAATTATTTTAGAATTTCTACATATATACAACATTACAAAGTTATATGGAGGAGTATGAACACTAATTTGCATTGCATGGTGCCCACAATGATATTTATTCTGCACTGTGAATTTGTATATTTTTATACTATATATAAAGTTAGTCATAATAAAGAGAAACGAAGAGTATCTCTCTCTCTCCATTTCATACCCCCCCCCTCTACTCCCCTTTCATGTACGCACACAAACTATCTCCAGGTCCTCTAAAAGTAAGCCCCCAGCACATTCACGCATGTTTCATCTTTCTCTCGCGATATATATAGTGACGATCATTGTGTTTGAAGCGAAAGCACAATACGCACATTGGACTTCAGAACCACTCATTACGGTCACCATTTACATTTTGTGGTTATTATACAGTCACGGGCTCACCGTACAACTCTGTATTTGCTCAAGACACGACTAGTTGACCAGTTAAACGCTCCACGTGGCACCTCTAGTGTTGCATCACATTATCTCACTACCATCAGGCCCACCTGTCGATTTGTATCTACTCTACATCTACACTCTTATAAAATATAAAATACACTCTTATAAAGAACAGAGTTGGTGATGATGGTGTGTCTGCCATCCTGCAATATAGGCCGTCCGATTTATATCTGACGGATAGGAAAGAAAATATGACAATTTTGCAAAAAGGTGCCCACACACCTCTCCACATTTGAAAATAAGGCCTTCCCTCGTTCATCCTTTTCTCTCACAAGATAAACTAGTCATACAAATTCATCTTGATGTTACGTGCAACGCACGGGCATCTTGCTAGTAAGAATGAAAACAAACAACAACAAAATATTGGACGGTGGTTCGAAGTCATGACCGTGGGCACAACGGACAAGGTGGCCTTATATTGGTATGCTGAGCCGTCTGTTTTAACACGCAGGAGCTGGTGTGGTGATTATACACACACGCACGTATGCACACGAACTGCATGCACGCAACACTCACACGAACACATGCACCCACGCACGCACACAACACTCACACGTAGACACGCAACCACGTGCGCACGCAACACTCACATGCACACATGCACACATGCATGCACACACCAGTACACCACACGAGCAACACACACTCTCACGCTCAAGTGCTCAACCTACATGTGCATGCGCACACATTAGGCCCTGACAGACACATACACAACCAGGTGATTCCCGCACACGGGTTGGAGTCTTGTCGCACGTGTGTAAATTTGTGTTTATCTGACCTTTTCCCTATGCAAACTGATAGGTGGGACCCACAAGGAACGTGGTCAATTTAACTAGTCAACATGGTGCCACGCAGACTATTTGGCCGGTCAACAGAGTGCAATCCGATGCTGAACCGTGAGCAAGTGATCATATAATCACCGCAAAACGTATATAGTGACCGTAATCAGCTTATTCTGAAGTTCGGTGAACATATTACGCTTTTCTCTCTGTAGGCCCTCCAAAACTACATATCTACACGTTCTCGCATGTTACATCTAACAACTATGCAATACAGCACTACTACTACACTCTAACACAATAAATCATATGTGTTTTTAGTTTTACTAGATATCATATTGTTACTTAATTATTCAGTTTGCATACATTAGAATTGCCTTTCAAATGTATGGCCAGTATCATATACCGCGCGGGAAAAATCCCGCACTTTCCTGTTTAATCGGTTTTGTATCGATGGATCGTGCGAAACAACAAAACTATAGTACTATATAGTACAAGTGATAGTTCACTGCGCCGTTGTGTCGTGTACTCCTCTGTCGTAAGAGTGGAGCGCTCGCTTTCATAAGTCTTCTAGCCCCTTTCGCAGACATGTGGGACATCAAGCTACCGGGTCCATGTGCCATACCGGAATACAGTGCAGAGCAGCAGGGGTGAAGCACCCAGTCATGGCGCCGGCATAGTAATGAGCAATGAGGCGTCAAATCACAAAGCTGCACCTTTCCCGCAGTTAAGTTGGAGGGATGAAGTAATAATGCTAAAAAAATAAGTTGGAGGGACAAAGCAACCATCATTTCACTCATTGCTGAATCCGCTTCTCCCTCAGACTAGACACAGTGGGAGTAACTTCAGCAGTAACTTCAAGTCCAACTCAGCAAATTTGTCTATGTGGCAATGAGTTAATGAAGAGAGAGGTAGTTCGAGTAACTTAGCTAGTTACTGTAACATCACATGTCCCAATGCAGTATGAGTCTAGAACCTAATAAATGGAGCTTTGCATGACACCACACCTATGTTACTACCCACTATGAAGGTAGTAATATAGTCTAGGGATATGTGTATGTTACTAGTGTATGTTACTCTCCATTGTGACTAGTCTCATCTTCTTCAAGTTAACCACGTGTTGCTTCTGCCATTGTTCTGCCTCATGTGGGACGCGGATCGTCTTGGTGAAGCACTAACATGTGGGACCGCATGTTAGCAAACCGCCAGGACAATGTCCTCTAAAAATAAGAAACCTCCCCCGCCATCTGCGCTGCAAAATCACCTCCTTTTTACTAATCTTGATTCTATAATTTTTTAGATCAATATAATTGAGATTTGTATAGATAGCACACAGGAGCAAAAGCAAGTGGTACGGTTAAGGGCATCCACAATGTGTAGCCAAATGTGAAAATAGCTTTTGGCATCATGGGAACCATAGTGGACGGTGTTACCAAAGCCAAAAGGATGGAACCGAAGCTCCCTGATTGATTGATTGAAGGAATAGAAAAACGCAAAGTCTCTCCTCTTTCTCCCATGCTTGGATGCATGTACAGTATAGAGCACAGAGTCTACTCCCCTGTCCCTTCTATCACAAATCACAAAGCAGTGAGGCGTAAAATCACAAAGCATTGACGAAGCAACCATCATTTCATGCTTCGCTGACTCCGCTTCTCCATCTTCTTCTTCGAGAAACCATCTCACCGCACTAAGCTGGACGGACGACGCTATTGTGTATGAGTAGTACTAGTACATTTACGCGTCCTTTGGTTCAATGGACTTCCTGGATGCAAATAAGGTGGTTGTCTCGGCTTGCAGGCGGCACTTGCGAATGACTTACCGTGGTCTCCCTCAATGGTGTTCTCCGTCGAACGCACTTCGCCAAACCACAACATTTGAGATATCGTCGACGTCACCGCAATGGGGAAGGAAGTCAAATATAGTTACTACCTCCATTTTTTTGTACACAAGGCCAGTATATCAAAAATACAATTTGCAAAAGGCCACTAACACTAATCGAGGCAAAATTGATGGGGTTTGCCTCGTACTAGCAACCAAGGACATTAATATCCCCTGCATGCATGCGGAAGTGAGAAGGTTGGTTTGCATGGTGCTACATTAATCAAGCGATAAGGAGTGAGATGGTTAGCTCTTTGGGCTTTGGAGAAAAAATATGCATTAATTGACACGTGAAACGAGGATTTGTAACGATTAATCCCGCGAAGGAAAATCCCGCCTTTCTTTTTTAACACTAGTACTCCTAGTACGTAGTACGTACTTATCCTGTTTGGGTCTAGGCCTTGCATTACCATACTTCGCCACACATTTTTGCCAAGCTTGCCTAAAGATTTCAAAATGAAACACTTGCGCATGGCTGTCGCAGTCGCACCGCACCCTCACACGGTCGTTCCTGCATGCCGCGGTCGCACCGCACCCTCACACAGTCGCTCCTGCACGCCGCAAACTCAACCAAGGGAACGCACCCTCACTGACACGTGCTGTCGCATGTGAACAAACCAAACTCAGCCATCCTACCGCTGACACATAATTTTCGTTCATAGAGTATGTTTATCCAACTGCATGTTCGGGAGTATCCGTACGGCCCGTGTGATGGTCTATTGGGGAAGAAGAAGAGGTGAGGAAGAAGGGTTAGGAGACGTAGGATATTCATCCAATCGCCTGAAATGGTAGACCGACCCAAGTCAGGCGATTTGCATAACAATATATGTTTTTACACAGCAAAAGATCAATAAAAACAATAACATAAATAAAAACTATCACTGCTCGCGGAACGAGACGACCTCGTCGTCTTTGTCTGCCGGCGCGAACCAGCCATAGCTGCCGACGTGTGTCTCCGCACCATGGTTGTCCTCGGCCTCCAGCTACTCATTCACGCGGAGCGTGCGGGCGCTCTGCACGGATGAGAGCACCGCCCGGTTCAAGTCGAGGACGTCTGGTTCCACCTACAGGAGGGCCTCAATGGCAGTAGCATCCGCGCGCTCCGCGTCGAGTCGAGCCTCCGCCTCCCGGTTCAAGTCCACGACGTCCGGTTCCGCCAGCAGGAGGGCCTCGATGACGGTGGCATCCGCGCGCTCCGCATCGAGTTGAGCCTCTGCCGCCCGGTTCAAGTCCAGGACATCCGGTTCCACCTGCAGGAGGGCCTCGATGGCAGCGGCATCCGCGCGCTCCGCCTCAAGTTGAGCCTCCGCGGCCCGGTTCACATCCACGGCATCCAGTTCCGCCTGCAGGAGAGCCTCGATGGTAGCGACATGCGCGCACTCCACGTCGAGTTGAGCCTCTGCCTCCCGGTCCTCCTTTAGTATCGCCAGGTTGAACCGCTGGTCGGCCTGCACCATGGGGGACTCGGACGCCGGCACGAAGTCGACGTCCATCATCTCATACCCATCGGGGGCCTTCTGTGTCGTGACCTCCGCCATGAACATTGGATCGGCTTCCTCCTCCTCGTAGCTTGGCTCTAGAGAACTTGGGTGTTGGCCCACCGCAAAGCGATCTTGGCAACAGAGGTCTGTGGCACCGACCGCCGCCGCGATTTCTGCGCGGAGCTCAGGCGTCAGCATCTTGTAGTACGTGATCTTGCGGCGCACCATGGCTTTCCGGCGAACTAGGGGACGCTTGATGCGGGCTAGGGGATCTAAAGGTGGGGGAAGGGGCTGGAGATTAGGTTTGGTTTTAGGGCAGTGGCCGGCGTAGGCCGAGCAGCGAAGGTTCTAGTGTGAATAGTGGTTCTAGTGACGACCGGTCAATCGGTTTTGACTGTACATTGCTCTTGTCGCGTTCATGTTGCAGCCTGGCACGCTGGACCCTCCACGTCGCTCACTGAATGGAACGCGCTTCATCTTCGTTTTCGCTCGCTTGTGGGACCGCAGTTGAGAGCAAACCGACGTCCCTCCCCCTCCCCCGCTCGCATCATTTATACTACCACTCCTTCCATTTTATGCGGAGTAAATAAAAACAGAGGGGGTATACTATGGATGAGGATCCCCTGACGTGGCCAAACCCATTGAGTAACTGACATGCGGGGCCTAACAAGCATGGGGTCCGCCAGTAAGTGACCGAAAGGGAGGGTAAGGCAGGGATACCTACGTCAGAGGATCCGCTTCCACTACTACTCCCTCCTTCCATTTACTATACATGGCCTAATGCATTTTTCGAGGCTAACTTTGACCGAATGTTAGAGTAATAATATATGACATGCAACTTACACAAAGCATACGGTTAAATTCGTATGTGAAAGGAGCTTCCAATGATATAAGTAGAGATACTTTGACTATACATAAAACTTATATGTAAACTAGAAAGGATAGGAGGGAGTATATTGTATGTTCAAAAACGAAACGAACATTGAATACCCTTTATATATGATTTGCGGATGCTATGATCACCGGTTCAAAATTTTGAATCCGCCTTAGGTATCACACATGCCCCCACTCGTTCTCTCTCGATTTCATCTCGGGGTCCGGAGATCGATTGAAAGAGGACTAGGGTGGGTAGAATACGTTTGTTTCGCTTATGAACGTACAATATACTCCCTCTGATCCCCACAGACCCCCCACGGGTCATTTCTATCATAGAAACATACCAAACCTTTATCTCCTTGCACGACACGCAATTGATCTCTGAACATCAATCGATCTCGTCAACATGTGTCGGGGCATGAATCGAATGGGATGTCAAAACTAAGACACGAAGCAACACGTAGTGGAGGCAAAGTGAAACTTTAAATGAACTGTTTGTTTGTATCCATGTCGGACAAATTACAAAACATTGGAAATACAAGCATGGTCTAGGCCCACATGCGAATGATACTCGGCGGAATGTTCAAATGAGGCATGCGGGAGGATGAACTCGACCGGAGGGCGACATGATCGATGGAGAAGAGGGTTGGAGAGGAATGAGAAATAAGCAAACGCCACATGATTATACTTGAACGGCTCAAATAAACAATAAATTGTCTCGCTTGGCCTACATAGTGAAAGGCCTAATGCGCACCGCGGAGCACTGATGCTCGAATATGGCCGGGAAAACAGGGAAACCGACATGTGGGGCACACCTGTCGGGACGACGTAGCGCAGACTAGTCCAATGGAGGAGCTAGCCCACGACCTCCTCGCCACCGGCAACCGTTCATGTGGGTCGTGGGGGCCAACAACGTGGCGCAGCTTCAGCACCGCCTCTGGACACGGCGACCGCGGTGAGCGACATGCTCATCGTCACTCGACACGGTCGGTTTCAGTGTACCGAGGGTGGCGTTAGTTGTTGTGGCATGACCAACAGTATGTTTGGTATGTGCCCAAGGTTGCCCCATCAAAGCATTGGGTAGCCAAAATTTTGGTTGAGGTTTTGGTTGCCCATGATTTGGATGACATTGGCAAGTAAAATGAACTAGAGTTGGCTAGAGTTCATTGGCATGCCAAAAAATGGCAACCATCCAAACAAAGACCAATCTTTGGGTCATGACCAAAATTTTGGTAAGGTGCACTTTGGCCACAATCCAAACACACCCCAACACCCGGCTCATCGGGGATGCACGGGGCGCCGGGACGCGTCCACGGAGTGGTGTAGCGCGGCCAACTACATCCTCAGGACCTGAGACCATGCCGGGTCGTCTTGCTTTTTCAATGACATGTGTCGATCGCATGTGAGCAAAGGGCATATCCAACGTTGCCACGACCGCAGCTGACTACCCTGGCACACCAAAAACCCTCGTCCCTCGCGCCATCGTGCGGTGCGTTCCCAGCCGGTGCCAGCTACCCGCATTCATGCCATCCGTCCGTATGCCGTCGTTAAGAGGCTCGGTGCCCGAGGAACCAACTCCGGTAACTTAATGACGCAGAAGGAAGCTTGGCCTCACCGGAATGCGCTACTTAAAGAGGCAACGCCCAGCTAACCTCCACACCATAGCACATCGTCCTCCTATCTGGCACCACATCCGCCATGACCGCAAGCGCGAACACTCTGCAGGAGAGCTTGTCTTCGGGGATGAAGCTCAAGGTCACCGCCCTCGCTCAAGTTGCCTCTCATGACGCAATAGCGGCATAGCCGGACGCGGACACGACCGCACAAGCGGTGGCCACGCTGGCGGCTGATGACGGGAGCACCGTCAGCCACGCGTCCTACTTGCCGCCGTCCAATGTCCGGCACCGCTGAGGTCGGGGACTCCTCCGAGGATGAGTAGGGCATGGGAGGCGGCAGGGCATGGTGTGCCAACTGGCCGGTTTGTATCCCGTGTTCTACTCTTCCTCGCCGGAGACCGCACCTTCACTTCACGGGTCTTGAACCCCGCCCCCGTACATAGAGATCGCAGAGAAGGACGTCGGTCGCCACTGTTGAATAGGTTTAGGGTTGGGTTTCTTTTATTTTTCTGTCCTATAAAAGTTCGAAATGTAATGAAAATCTGCCGTGTTTGCATTAATCTCGGCCGATGTATATGAACTTTCACAATAATATAGTATATTGTAGGAGTACTAGCAAGATGCTCATGCATTGCACAGAAGATCAAGATCTTGTGGGAGAAAAGGATGAATGAGGGAAGGCCTTATCTGCAAATGTGGAGAGGAGTGTGGGTAAATTGTCATAGTTTCCTTCCTATTCGTTAGATATAGATCGGATGGCCTATATTGCAGGATGACAGGCACACCATCATCACCAACTCTGCTTTTTATTGAACCGGGACAAAGCTAACATGTGAAGTAAAATAAACACATAGGGTCTATACATACACAATTTATCTTAGGCACTCCAATAGTACGTCCACTACACATTCACACACTTCACATCTTTCTACATCTACGGGAACCTACGAAAGGGTTAACGTAAATTTCCTCTCTCTCTCTCTCCTCCCCTGATTTTCATGGTGGTGGGCCCCACCCAAAACTTCCCCCCCAAATCCTAGATTCAACCGCCCTTCGGCCAACTAGCCAATAATATTCCCCAAACCCCCTCCCCCCGCCCCCTCCACTCTATTCGCTCCGCCAAAGCCGCCCTCCCCGCTGCCGATACGTCGGTGTTGCGGTTCATCAAGGGGGAC